>NW_027415112.1:0-124631 GCF_964106895.1 Numenius arquata
CCCGCTGGCCTCGACGCTGTCCAGCGGCACCGCGACGCTGTCCGGCTGCCCGGTGCTTTCCGCCCGCGCCGGTCCGGTGCGGTGCGGTCCGGTCCGCGCCGCGCCGCAGCCGCTTCTGCGCGCGCCGCCATTTTCCCCCGGCCCCCTCCGCTTCCGGAGCGGCTCGGCCCGCCCATGCGGCGCGCCCATTGGTCACGGCGCCGGAAGCGGCTTCCATCCTCGGGGAGCCCGTCCCATTGGTCGGTCGCGCCGTCAATCTTCAGCGCCTCCCACCCCGGCCAATCGGAGCGCGGCAGGCGATCCGACCAATCGGAGCGCGGCGGTCGCGCTGTGATTGGCTCGTCTTCCTGTCAATCCGCCAGGGGGCGGTTGCCATGGTGAGGACGCCCCGCCCGGTGGCGCATGCGCAGTAGTGAGGGCGGCGCCGTCCTTACTACTGCGCATGCGCGACCGGGCGGGGCTTCCTCACCATGGCAACCGCCCCCGGGCGGATTGACAGGAGGACGAGCCAATCACAACGCGACCGCCCCGCTCCGATTGGTCGGATCGCCTGCCGCGCTCCGATTGGCCGGACTGGGAGGCGCTGGAGATTGACGGCGCGACCGACCAATGGGACGGGGGCTCCTAGAGGACGGACGCCGCTTACGGCACCGCGACCAATGGGCGCGCGGTATGGGCGGGCCGAGCCGCTCCGGAACCGGAGGGGGCCGGGGGAAAACGGCGGCCAGCCCAGAAATCGCTGCGGACCGGTCCGCAGCGGCCGGAAAGCACCGGGCAGCCGGACAGCGCCCACGCCCACGCCCCCTTCCTTGTCCCCCTCTGAGACCTCACCGGGGCCATGAGCGGTGACCGCTCTCAGCCCGCTTCCCTCCACCCAGGGACCGTGACCACTTACCGGCGGGCAGGCCTTCCCGCTCTCTGCCCTGTCCCCGCTCGCAGTCCGGGCAGCCGCAGCCGTCGCCTCGGCGCCAAAAACCTCCGGTGTTCGCCCCGCAACCAGCCCCAGGGACGCCGCGGCGCTCTGCGCGTGGCCCCGGGGGCCGTGGGGGCGACAGCAGCCAGTCCGCCGGCGTCCAGGAAGGCAGGCGGGGGTGCCGCCTTATCCACCACAGAGACATCGGGGAGCTTTGCGTCCCTGCAGGAAAACGGGGCTGCGTTTTTTTCCTCCTGTCCCGCTGCACCGATCCAGCTCCCCAGGGCGGGAGGGGAAACGGGGGAAGGGGCTGCTTTTCATAGAATCATAGAATCGTCTAGGTTGCAAGAGACCCTTGGCATCATCGAGTCCAACCATCTACCCTACTCTACAAAGTTCTCCCCTACACCATATCCCCCAACACCACATCTCGACGGTTCTTAAACACATCCAGGGATGGTGACTCGACCACCTCCCTGGGTAGCCTGTTCCAATGCCCGACCACTCCCTCTGTGAAACATTCTTTCCTAATGTCCAGTCTAAACCTACCCTGTTGGAGCTTGAAGCCGTTCCCTCTCGTTCTGTCATTACCTACCCGTGCCAAGAGACCAGCACCGACCTCTCTACAGTGTCCTTTCAAGTAGTTTTAGAGAGTGACGAGGTCTCCCCTCAGCCCCCTCTTCCTCATACTAAACAGTCCCAGCTCCTTCAACCGCTCTTCATAGGATTTGTTTTCCAGGCCCTTCACCAGCTTCGTTGCCCTCCTCTGCACTCGCTCCAGCACCTCGACATCTCTCTTGGATTGAGGTGCCCAAAACCGGACGCAATACTCCAGGTGTGGCCTCACCAGTGCCGAGTACAGGGGCACAATCGCCTCCCTACTTCTGCTGCTCACGCTGTTTCTAATACAAGCCAGGATGCCGTTGGCTTTCGTGGCCACCTGGGCACACTGCCGGCTCACGTTCAGCCGCTTGTCCATTAGAACCCCCAGGTCTCTTTCTTCCAGGTGGTTTTCCAGCCACGTTTCCCCAAGCCTGTAGCGCTGCTCGGGGTTATTGTGGCCCACGCGCAGAACCTGGCACTTGCCCTTCTTGAAACTCATACCACTGATGTTGGCCCAACGATCCAATCTACCTAAGTCTCTCTGTAGAGCTTCCCTATCCTCCTGGGAATCAACACTCCTGCTTAAAGCGCTTTTGAAAGCGCTTGGACGCCGGCAAGAGAGAGCAGAGGGGAGGGCCAGTTTGGAAATCCCTTCTAGCGATAGGCTCTCTTTGCAGTCTGGAACCATCTACAGCACAGGCGTTTACGCCTCCGCACTGACCGACCCGTGGGTAAGACTTAGGGAAAACGGATGCTCTTGATACACTTCGACAGAACGTCTGCTAAGAGTCACATCTGTTTAGACTTACAGATTAACACGCACGATAGATAGACAACATCCAATTGGACTAGCGACCTGTCCAGACATCCGCTTTGACGCTTCAATCTCTCTTTATAAATAAATCTTTTCAAAAATCTTTCCGTCGTCTAAACTCCCATTAAATAATACAGAATCCTTAGAGATACGGGTTGGTATTTGGAACTCCTTTTATATACGTAAGGGAATATTATTTTTCAACACACAGAAAAATGAGAGATTGTTCTCTACTCCAGTGCCTCACCCCCGCATATACAGCTTTTAAACACCACCGCCCAAAACCCCAACCACCTGCCCCGCACCAAGTTTTCAGGCGTTTGGGGGCCGTGACCCACCCTCTTGTGGGGGGAACCCCACTTAACCCCCACTCACCTGCTCCTCTGCCGCACCGTCGCTCCCCCGCTGACATCCGGCTGCCCCAAATGACATCATCACACCCCCTCCCCCCCCCCCCCCACCGTTTTTTTTAATTCGCCCCCAAAAATGCACCGAACGACCAGACCCAGGGCTGGCCCCTTCCCCTCAGGCGGCTCCACCACCGGCTGCAAACCCGGGCCGGGGCATCTGTCGAGCAGCACGAGACGCAGACAACGAGGCACCTGCAAAACAAACAGCAAACCCCAACCGGAGATCAGCATCATCAAACGAAAGAGCACCGAAGAGAGTAGAGGAATTCCCTCCGGCCGAGGGACAGGACAGGAGCTGAGCTACAGGAGGATTGCGGGGAAACAGCTCCGCTCCAAAGACGGCACGGCCTGCCAAAGCCGGAGCCATCCCGACGCTTCAGGTCCCTATTCAGACTGACCCGTGCCACTTGCAACACCTTCTCAGCCTAACAGCGTAACAAACCCTCCGCCCGCTGGGGGGAAGCGCCTCCTCCCTTCCCTTTCCCTGCCGCTGGAAAGCTCTGCGCGCGTTTAGATACGGCCAAGAAAAATACTCACGCTAGAAAAGCCTCGGACTTTTTCTTCGGCGCTAATTCAACTGGCACAGCTCCGAACCCCCACCGTTGCGCTCTCCGTCTCCAGAACGCGCAGTTGTCATTTGACCGGGGGCTGCTTTCTCTCCTACCCAAGGAGGAGGGACATCTGGCCGGCGGCACTGCCCGAGAGAGATGCTACCGCACTGCCGGGGAAACGCGCCGCTGAAAGCCAGGCAGAAATCAGGTTCTTCAGAGCGCTCCGCCTAAAGAAAAGGGGGGGGAAAAACAAAAAACAAAAAAACTAGAAAAAAAACCCAACCAAAAACCCAACCCGTTACCTTCAGTCGCCTCTCTTTTCAAAGATTTGGAACAAATACCTCGCCGCTTAGGGACGCCTAAGACGCTGTAGGCTACAGCCGGTGGACGGTTGCCGTTTAAAGCCTGCAAGTCAGTTTGCACGTTATACGACTTTAACCCTTTTTTTAAAGTCTCCTTTACGATAGAAAAAACCAGGAAGGTAAGAGATTCCCCAAACGGCTGTACTTTTGGCGGGGGGAAATCCAATCCCCGGTGCCGCAGTCCACCAGGCTACCGAAAACGACCGGCGGACCGGCCAAGGCTTTTGGCTGTGCCGAACACGCAGAGGAACAGGGTTTGGCCGTGTCCCCGCTGTTACGGGGGACCCAGAGCCCAAAGGCCGGCCATGCCATCGGCCGTCGGAAGAGGTGCCGCGCTCGGGCCTTTGGAAGGACATCGTCTTTCTTTTTGTCCCTATTTAATAGAGCGCGCGACGTCTCCTCGCTGATGACTTCTGCTGCCCAGCGCATCGTCTCCGAGGATCCCCTCTCGTGGGAACTTCAGGAGAGGCAACCGCTTGGCACGAGAAACCGGTGCCCTTTCAGAAAGGGAAACCTCCTTCCGACTGACGTCCAAATGACACGCCGTAGGCTACGGACAACGGACGTTCCTGGAAGGCTCGACTCACCTAAGCCACCTCAGGACTCGCCGCCACCAGTGACGAGGCTGATGATGCTCCTTGGTTCGTGGCAAAGCCTGGAAAACAGGCAGAAGCGGCGCCGGTTCGTCCCGTTTTGTCCACGTCTCTTCGTTGACCGCCCCGGCTTTCAGCGCAGATGCCATGAAAGAGGAGTGACAAAGAAAAGGCGAGGTCAGGCAGCAAAAGAGCTCTGCAGGCTGCCACCTGCAGTCAACCGCGCACCCTGTTTTGGAAGCCACACGCCCGCCCGCCCGCCCGCCACCCCCCGCCCAAAACAAACAAACAAACAAACAAACAAAGAGACAAGAACCCCGGCACCTGGCCTCTTTCTTGTCTTCAGGAGCTCATCCTGAAGCTCATCGCTTCTGTCTTGTCAGAGCAGGAAGCGCAGACCATCTGTATCCCGAGGACACCTGACCGGGATTAACACGTGTCCAGAGGTAGTCCCCATCTCTACGAGCGTGTCGCTTTGGTGCTTTTAATAATCCTAACTCGACGGTAGTCACTGGGACGGTCCTTTACGGTGGCTTCTTCAGACTTCTGGATCGCCAGTCCCAGTATTTCCATTTCATCCTACCAAAAAAAACCCCAAAGCACGTTACAGCTGCACATAACATTTTCTGCACGTTCTTGTACGAGTATTTAAGGCGTAGGAGAAAGAGAAGATCTGAAAGGCAGAAGAGGCATTCAAAAACCGTGCAACTATGAAAAAGTAAAGCAGCTCTCTCGGAAAAGCACGAGAAACGGCCATAAAAGGTATACTTATGAAATACGCCAAGTAATATCGGGGCACCAAAATATACTATATAGGAAGGCTAGGTGGCTCATTTGATAGAAATTCGATGTAAATCTAAGACAGTACCGAGAATTCTGTCTGTAAATGGGTAATATTCGGCACCACTCGGCTCTAAAATTGCCGCTGCGCCTGCCTGTGAAAAATCCTACTTTAAAAGCATCTAGTACGAACCTTAAAGTTTTCATCACAGTTACAGCCATCTTTCACCTTAAAGCATGCTTTACATTTCTGCTGCAGCCTATCTGCCAACTTGGAGTGTACACATCTGGGTATACACGCTTGTAATTCAGGACGATTCCCACAAATCGTTTCTGTGCAGAAAAACAGGCCTCGTTTCATTATGCAATCAAATTTGAAATTTTTTTTCTCGGGAGAAGTTTTGCCTTTTTAACTGTGAGAATTTTAACTAGGAATTCACACGCTGCCCATGCCTCAAATTATGAGGAGACGCATCACAAAACGAACTCAAAACGAACATCCCGGATTCAGGAAAACTAATTGTGCCTCCCCCCTCTGTGGAACGTGTCCGTAGGACAGGAGCGGGCACCCGCTTTGCCACAGAAGCAGACGGATGCGGAATTGCTCCACGCGTGTCGGTTAACACACATTCGGCTAATGGCCCACCACTCCTTGTACGCACAGGCTGACGACAGCCAGGTCGCCCGGTACGGGCTGAACACTTTGCAGGATTTGTTACAAACCTTTTTAGTGAAATAGATTTTGAAACCCCAGGAAACACACCCCTACCTCCGAGAATTGTAGGGCAATAAATATTTTGACAACTTACATTTCACGTCTATCCATGTATGTCCCATTACTGTCTGTGGTCATAAACTATCTAATATAGAATACTAAACGTTGCTACCATTTAAGAACCGAACGACAGCAACTGAACTGAACCGAAAGGAAGAGCTTTTCTTTGAAAATCGCAGTGCCACCTGAGAAGAAGCTGAAGACTGAAAATCGGGCGAGAGAATCACGCAAAAATATCAGCCTTGCTCTAAAAGCAAGACAGGAGAAAACCCACCAAAAAATAAAATGCAGTTTAATTGACCCAAAGGTCACCAAACAAAACAGGCAAAAAGCTTCACAATACACAGCGTTTGCACCGCTGTCGCTTTTCTGGCTTTTGCTGGGCCTAAGAGGTTGCTGTGACTTCCTCGAGCTGCCCTTCTGCGGTCACCAGATTGTTTCAGGGGAGACAGACGTCTCCCGGGGAGGCGCACGCAGAGAGCGCCGCTACGTCTCGGCTGTGACCCCTTGGTCACTGCGTTCCTGCGGTGCCCGTACCCGTGCTACCAACAGGATGTCACAAAAGGACGCAAGAGCAGGGGGAATCGCTACAGGAGTCCTGAATGTTTCCACGGGCTTTTGAAAACCCCATTTTCTAAATTAAGTTACGCGAGGGAGTCTTTTTGAAAGTTACGAGGCTTCTGTGTGTCTGCTACTAAAAACATCCAACCGACCGACTCAAAAAACACCCAGAACACACTTTCCCCACGTTCCCCCGACACCGTAGCCTTTCATCTCGGGGGATTTCCTTTCCTGCCTTGCGAACGGATGCAGGTTAGGGACACCATAAAACAGCTTCCCTAGGGTATCCGAACGGCTGTCAGCGTACCATTTAGATCCCTTGAGTACAAGCAATAGCGCGCGTTACCTCTCCGGTTTGATGCTCGCTGACAGGCCGAATCCTTTGTGGAACCTTAAGCTGTTGTTCCGGCTTCCCTATCTCTTGCTGGAAAAGGTCTCTCTCGTGCTCTCGGTCAATTGCTCGCTCCTGAAAGTGACAAAACAGTGAGGATGCACCATTTCACGTAAAAACTGTCTAAATTAAGGATATTACAGCTTCTTGCTTCTTTTAACACGAGGCTGCTAACGGTACATCAGTAGCATTATTACACGTCAGTACGAGCCGGCAACGCGCGCTGGCAGCCCAGAAAGCCAACCCCACCCTGGGCTGCATCAAGAGAAGCGTGGCCAGCGGGTCACGGGAGGCGATTCTACCCCCCTCTACTCTGCGCACGCGAGACCCCACCTGGAGTACGGTGTCCAGCTTTGGAGTCCTCGACACGGGAAGGACGTGGACCTGTTGGAAGGGGCCCAGCGGAGGGCCACGAAAACCATCGGAGGGACGGAGCACCTCCCCTGTGAAGAGAGACTGAGAGAGCTGGGGTTGTTCAGCCTGGAGAAGAGAAGGCTCCGGGGAGACCTCAGAGCAGCCTTCCAATATCTGAAGGGAGCCTACGGGAGAGCCAGAGAGGGACTCTCTGTCGGGAAAGGTAGCGACAGGACAAGGGGTAACGATTTTAAATCGGAAGAGGGGAGATTCAGACTAGATATTAGGAGGAAATTCTTTACCGTGAGGGTGGTGAGGCACTGGAACAGGTTGCCCGGGGAAGCTGTGGATGCCCCATCCCTGGAAGTGTTTAAGGCCAGGCTGGACGGGGCTTTGAGCAACCCGCTCTAGTGGAGGCGTCCCTGCCCAAGGCAGGGGGGCTGCAACACGATGATCTTGAAGGTCCCTTCCAATTCTAACCATTCTACGATTCTATGGTTTTTAAGGTGGCAGAACCTCTTGCGACTTCCATTAACAAAAACTACTCTCACCATTCGGGGCAACAAATCTCACATTTTTGAATAAAAACACGAGGACGGCACTGATACAGCCAGTATTATTTCACAAAAAGGACAGTTTTGTCTCTTCTGTTCAAAGCACAGCATACAAATAGCAATAGGCCAGTATTTTATGGTCTCCTTTCCTCGCGTTCATCCTTCATATATGTAGCATAAATAGGAATTAAGAATAGAAATTAACTTTGTGTTCATACTGAGGAGGAGCCAATGGGAAAAAAGAAATTCTAAATTTTGCATTTCAGTGTTACTTTTGACCAGCTGCAGTTGTTATATCCCACTCTGATATTTGGGGAATACATCTTTATACTGGAAATAAGGCACAGCCGCTGGCATCCGGTGAAACGTCACCTTTAAATGCCACTTTGCTGAACAGACAAACCTGATCAGACGCATTGAAATAAACTAGCTCAAGTAGCTGATACACAGAAGAATGCTCTGTCTAGCAACAGAAGCTTTTGCAAAAATGGAGGAAGCCAGAATAAAGCTGCAACAGTTACAAGTTGCAGATTTGAAAACCTCACCTGCTGTTTGAGCACCCCGCAGCCCGCCCAGCCCCTGCTTTCCCCCGCAGCCCCCAACACCCTCCTGCCCACCCCCCCTGCAGAACCAGCCAAAACGGCTTCTGCTCTCCGCCCCCAAACCGCATCACTTACTGCCCCCTTCCGAGCCCCAAAACCCAGCCGCTGAGCCTCTGCGCGAGTCCCCAAAACGCCGGACTCCACCCCCGCCCCTCAGCCCAAAGCCACACGACTCCCTCTCCGGCTGAAGCCCCAACACCAGCCACGCGAGCCCGTTTGCCAGCCCCGGGAGCCGCGAGCACCTCCCCAGACGCCTCAGCCCGCCCCCCCGCAACGCCGTCTCCCCTCGGAGCCGCCTCGGGACCCCGGCCGCCTTCCCCGCGCCCCCCCGCTGGCCTCGACGCTGTCCAGCGGCACCGCGACGCTGTCCGGCTGCCCGGTGCTTTCCGCCCGCGCCGGTCCGGTGCGGTGCGGTCCGGTCCGCGCCGCGCCGCAGCCGCTTCTGCGCGCGCCGCCATTTTCCCCCGGCCCCCTCCGCTTCCGGAGCGGCTCGGCCCGCCCATGCGGCGCGCCCATTGGTCACGGCGCCGGAAGCGGCTTCCATCCTCGGGGAGCCCGTCCCATTGGTCGGTCGCGCCGTCAATCTTCAGCGCCTCCCACCCCGGCCAATCGGAGCGCGGCAGGCGATCCGACCAATCGGAGCGCGGCGGTCGCGCTGTGATTGGCTCGTCTTCCTGTCAATCCGCCAGGGGGCGGTTGCCATGGTGAGGACGCCCCGCCCGGTGGCGCATGCGCAGTAGTGAGGGCGGCGCCGTCCTTACTACTGCGCATGCGCGACCGGGCGGGGCTTCCTCACCATGGCAACCGCCCCCGGGCGGATTGACAGGAGGACGAGCCAATCACAACGCGACCGCCCCGCTCCGATTGGTCGGATCGCCTGCCGCGCTCCGATTGGCCGGACTGGGAGGCGCTGGAGATTGACGGCGCGACCGACCAATGGGACGGGGGCTCCTAGAGGACGGACGCCGCTTACGGCACCGCGACCAATGGGCGCGCGGTATGGGCGGGCCGAGCCGCTCCGGAACCGGAGGGGGCCGGGGGAAAACGGCGGCCAGCCCAGAAATCGCTGCGGACCGGTCCGCAGCGGCCGGAAAGCACCGGGCAGCCGGACAGCGCCCACGCCCACGCCCCCTTCCTTGTCCCCCTCTGAGACCTCACCGGGGCCATGAGCGGTGACCGCTCTCAGCCCGCTTCCCTCCACCCAGGGACCGTGACCACTTACCGGCGGGCAGGCCTTCCCGCTCTCTGCCCTGTCCCCGCTCGCAGTCCGGGCAGCCGCAGCCGTCGCCTCGGCGCCAAAAACCTCCGGTGTTCGCCCCGCAACCAGCCCCAGGGACGCCGCGGCGCTCTGCGCGTGGCCCCGGGGGCCGTGGGGGCGACAGCAGCCAGTCCGCCGGCGTCCAGGAAGGCAGGCGGGGGTGCCGCCTTATCCACCACAGAGACATCGGGGAGCTTTGCGTCCCTGCAGGAAAACGGGGCTGCGTTTTTTTCCTCCTGTCCCGCTGCACCGATCCAGCTCCCCAGGGCGGGAGGGGAAACGGGGGAAGGGGCTGCTTTTCATAGAATCATAGAATCGTCTAGGTTGCAAGAGACCCTTGGCATCATCGAGTCCAACCATCTACCCTACTCTACAAAGTTCTCCCCTACACCATATCCCCCAACACCACATCTCGACGGTTCTTAAACACATCCAGGGATGGTGACTCGACCACCTCCCTGGGTAGCCTGTTCCAATGCCCGACCACTCCCTCTGTGAAACATTCTTTCCTAATGTCCAGTCTAAACCTACCCTGTTGGAGCTTGAAGCCGTTCCCTCTCGTTCTGTCATTACCTACCCGTGCCAAGAGACCAGCACCGACCTCTCTACAGTGTCCTTTCAAGTAGTTTTAGAGAGTGACGAGGTCTCCCCTCAGCCCCCTCTTCCTCATACTAAACAGTCCCAGCTCCTTCAACCGCTCTTCATAGGATTTGTTTTCCAGGCCCTTCACCAGCTTCGTTGCCCTCCTCTGCACTCGCTCCAGCACCTCGACATCTCTCTTGGATTGAGGTGCCCAAAACCGGACGCAATACTCCAGGTGTGGCCTCACCAGTGCCGAGTACAGGGGCACAATCGCCTCCCTACTTCTGCTGCTCACGCTGTTTCTAATACAAGCCAGGATGCCGTTGGCTTTCGTGGCCACCTGGGCACACTGCCGGCTCACGTTCAGCCGCTTGTCCATTAGAACCCCCAGGTCTCTTTCTTCCAGGTGGTTTTCCAGCCACATTTCCCCAAGCCTGTAGCGCTGCTCGGGGTTATTGTGGCCCACGCGCAGAACCTGGCACTTGCCCTTCTTGAAACTCATACCACTGATGTTGGCCCAACGATCCAATCTACCTAAGTCTCTCTGTAGAGCTTCCCTATCCTCCTGGGAATCAACACTCCTGCTTAAAGCGCTTTTGAAAGCGCTTGGACGCCGGCAAGAGAGAGCAGAGGGGAGGGCCAGTTTGGAAATCCCTTCTAGCGATAGGCTCTCTTTGCAGTCTGGAACCATCTACAGCACAGGCGTTTACGCCTCCGCACTGACCGACCCGTGGGTAAGACTTAGGGAAAACGGATGCTCTTGATACACTTCGACAGAACGTCTGCTAAGAGTCACATCTGTTTAGACTTACAGATTAACACGCACGATAGATAGACAACATCCAATTGGACTAGCGACCTGTCCAGACATCCGCTTTGACGCTTCAATCTCTCTTTATAAATAAATCTTTTCAAAAATCTTTCCGTCGTCTAAACTCCCATTAAATAATACAGAATCCTTAGAGATACGGGTTGGTATTTGGAACTCCTTTTATATACGTAAGGGAATATTATTTTTCAACACACAGAAAAATGAGAGATTGTTCTCTACTCCAGTGCCTCACCCCCGCATATACAGCTTTTAAACACCACCGCCCAAAACCCCAACCACCTGCCCCGCACCAAGTTTTCAGGCGTTTGGGGGCCGTGACCCACCCTCTTGTGGGGGGAACCCCACTTAACCCCCACTCACCTGCTCCTCTGCCGCACCGTCGCTCCCCCGCTGACATCCGGCTGCCCCAAATGACATCATCACACCCCCTCCCCCCCCCCCCCCACCGGTTTTTTTAATTCGCCCCCAAAAATGCACCGAACGACCAGACCCAGGGCTGGCCCCTTCCCCTCAGGCGGCTCCACCACCGGCTGCAAACCCGGGCCGGGGCATCTGTCGAGCAGCACGAGACGCAGACAACGAGGCACCTGCAAAACAAACAGCAAACCCCAACCGGAGATCAGCATCATCAAACGAAAGAGCACCGAAGAGAGTAGAGGAATTCCCTCCGGCCGAGGGACAGGACAGGAGCTGAGCTACAGGAGGATTGCGGGGAAACAGCTCCGCTCCAAAGACGGCACGGCCTGCCAAAGCCGGAGCCATCCCGACGCTTCAGGTCCCTATTCAGACTGACCCGTGCCACTTGCAACACCTTCTCAGCCTAACAGCGTAACAAACCCTCCGCCCGCTGGGGGGAAGCGCCTCCTCCCTTCCCTTTCCCTGCCGCTGGAAAGCTCTGCGCGCGTTTAGATACGGCCAAGAAAAATACTCACGCTAGAAAAGCCTCGGACTTTTTCTTCGGCGCTAATTCAACTGGCACAGCTCCGAACCCCCACCGTTGCGCTCTCCGTCTCCAGAACGCGCAGTTGTCATTTGACCGGGGGCTGCTTTCTCTCCTACCCAAGGAGGAGGGACATCTGGCCGGCGGCACTGCCCGAGAGAGATGCTACCGCACTGCCGGGGAAACGCGCCGCTGAAAGCCAGGCAGAAATCAGGTTCTTCAGAGCGCTCCGCCTAAAGAAAAGGGGGGGGAAAAACAAAAAACAAAAAAACTAGAAAAAAAACCCAACCAAAAACCCAACCCGTTACCTTCAGTCGCCTCTCTTTTCAAAGATTTGGAACAAATACCTCGCCGCTTAGGGACGCCTAAGACGCTGTAGGCTACAGCCGGTGGACGGTTGCCGTTTAAAGCCTGCAAGTCAGTTTGCACGTTATACGACTTTAACCCTTTTTTTAAAGTCTCCTTTACGATAGAAAAAACCAGGAAGGTAAGAGATTCCCCAAACGGCTGTACTTTTGGCGGGGGGAAATCCAATCCCCGGTGCCGCAGTCCACCAGGCTACCGAAAACGACCGGCGGACCGGCCAAGGCTTTTGGCTGTGCCGAACACGCAGAGGAACAGGGTTTGGCCGTGTCCCCGCTGTTACGGGGGACCCAGAGCCCAAAGGCCGGCCATGCCATCGGCCGTCGGAAGAGGTGCCGCGCTCGGGCCTTTGGAAGGACATCGTCTTTCTTTTTGTCCCTATTTAATAGAGCGCGCGACGTCTCCTCGCTGATGACTTCTGCTGCCCAGCGCATCGTCTCCGAGGATCCCCTCTCGTGGGAACTTCAGGAGAGGCAACCGCTTGGCACGAGAAACCGGTGCCCTTTCAGAAAGGGAAACCTCCTTCCGACTGACGTCCAAATGACACGCCGTAGGCTACGGACAACGGACGTTCCTGGAAGGCTCGACTCACCTAAGCCACCTCAGGACTCGCCGCCACCAGTGACGAGGCTGATGATGCTCCTTGGTTCGTGGCAAAGCCTGGAAAACAGGCAGAAGCGGCGCCGGTTCGTCCCGTTTTGTCCACGTCTCTTCGTTGACCGCCCCGGCTTTCAGCGCAGATGCCATGAAAGAGGAGTGACAAAGAAAAGGCGAGGTCAGGCAGCAAAAGAGCTCTGCAGGCTGCCACCTGCAGTCAACCGCGCACCCTGTTTTGGAAGCCACACGCCCGCCCGCCCGCCACCCCCCGCCCAAAACAAACAAACAAACAAACAAACAAAGAGACAAGAACCCCGGCACCTGGCCTCTTTCTTGTCTTCAGGAGCTCATCCTGAAGCTCATCGCTTCTGTCTTGTCAGAGCAGGAAGCGCAGACCATCTGTATCCCGAGGACACCTGACCGGGATTAACACGTGTCCAGAGGTAGTCCCCATCTCTACGAGCGTGTCGCTTTGGTGCTTTTAATAATCCTAACTCGACGGTAGTCACTGGGACGGTCCTTTACGGTGGCTTCTTCAGACTTCTGGATCGCCAGTCCCAGTATTTCCATTTCATCCTACCAAAAAAAACCCCAAAGCACGTTACAGCTGCACATAACATTTTCTGCACGTTCTTGTACGAGTATTTAAGGCGTAGGAGAAAGAGAAGATCTGAAAGGCAGAAGAGGCATTCAAAAACCGTGCAACTATGAAAAAGTAAAGCAGCTCTCTCGGAAAAGCACGAGAAACGGCCATAAAAGGTATACTTATGAAATACGCCAAGTAATATCGGGGCACCAAAATATACTATATAGGAAGGCTAGGTGGCTCATTTGATAGAAATTCGATGTAAATCTAAGACAGTACCGAGAATTCTGTCTGTAAATGGGTAATATTCGGCACCACTCGGCTCTAAAATTGCCGCTGCGCCTGCCTGTGAAAAATCCTACTTTAAAAGCATCTAGTACGAACCTTAAAGTTTTCATCACAGTTACAGCCATCTTTCACCTTAAAGCATGCTTTACATTTCTGCTGCAGCCTATCTGCCAACTTGGAGTGTACACATCTGGGTATACACGCTTGTAATTCAGGACGATTCCCACAAATCGTTTCTGTGCAGAAAAACAGGCCTCGTTTCATTATGCAATCAAATTTGAAATTTTTTTTCTCGGGAGAAGTTTTGCCTTTTTAACTGTGAGAATTTTAACTAGGAATTCACACGCTGCCCATGCCTCAAATTATGAGGAGACGCATCACAAAACGAACTCAAAACGAACATCCCGGATTCAGGAAAACTAATTGTGCCTCCCCCCTCTGTGGAACGTGTCCGTAGGACAGGAGCGGGCACCCGCTTTGCCACAGAAGCAGACGGATGCGGAATTGCTCCACGCGTGTCGGTTAACACACATTCGGCTAATGGCCCACCACTCCTTGTACGCACAGGCTGACGACAGCCAGGTCGCCCGGTACGGGCTGAACACTTTGCAGGATTTGTTACAAACCTTTTTAGTGAAATAGATTTTGAAACCCCAGGAAACACACCCCTACCTCCGAGAATTGTAGGGCAATAAATATTTTGACAACTTACATTTCACGTCTATCCATGTATGTCCCATTACTGTCTGTGGTCATAAACTATCTAATATAGAATACTAAACGTCGCTACCATTTAAGAACCGAACGACAGCAACTGAACTGAACCGAAAGGAAGAGCTTTTCTTTGAAAATCGCAGTGCCACCTGAGAAGAAGCTGAAGACTGAAAATCGGGCGAGAGAATCACGCAAAAATATCAGCCTTGCTCTAAAAGCAAGACAGGAGAAAACCCACCAAAAAATAAAATGCAGTTTAATTGACCCAAAGGTCACCAAACAAAACAGGCAAAAAGCTTCACAATACACAGCGTTTGCACCGCTGTCGCTTTTCTGGCTTTTGCTGGGCCTAAGAGGTTGCTGTGACTTCCTCGAGCTGCCCTTCTGCGGTCACCAGATTGTTTCAGGGGAGACAGACGTCTCCCGGGGAGGCGCACGCAGAGAGCGCCGCTACGTCTCGGCTGTGACCCCTTGGTCACTGCGTTCCTGCGGTGCCCGTACCCGTGCTACCAACAGGATGTCACAAAAGGACGCAAGAGCAGGGGGAATCGCTACAGGAGTCCTGAATGTTTCCACGGGCTTTTGAAAACCCCATTTTCTAAATTAAGTTACGCGAGGGAGTCTTTTTGAAAGTTACGAGGCTTCTGTGTGTCTGCTACTAAAAACATCCAACCGACCGACTCAAAAAACACCCAGAACACACTTTCCCCACGTTCCCCCGACACCGTAGCCTTTCATCTCGGGGGATTTCCTTTCCTGCCTTGCGAACGGATGCAGGTTAGGGACACCATAAAACAGCTTCCCTAGGGTATCCGAACGGCTGTCAGCGTACCATTTAGATCCCTTGAGTACAAGCAATAGCGCGCGTTACCTCTCCGGTTTGATGCTCGCTGACAGGCCGAATCCTTTGTGGAACCTTAAGCTGTTGTTCCGGCTTCCCTATCTCTTGCTGGAAAAGGTCTCTCTCGTGCTCTCGGTCAATTGCTCGCTCCTGAAAGTGACAAAACAGTGAGGATGCACCATTTCACGTAAAAACTGTCTAAATTAAGGATATTACAGCTTCTTGCTTCTTTTAACACGAGGCTGCTAACGGTACATCAGTAGCATTATTACACGTCAGTACGAGCCGGCAACGCGCGCTGGCAGCCCAGAAAGCCAACCCCACCCTGGGCTGCATCAAGAGAAGCGTGGCCAGCGGGTCACGGGAGGCGATTCTACCCCCCTCTACTCTGCGCACGCGAGACCCCACCTGGAGTACGGTGTCCAGCTTTGGAGTCCTCGACACGGGAAGGACGTGGACCTGTTGGAAGGGGCCCAGCGGAGGGCCACGAAAACCATCGGAGGGACGGAGCACCTCCCCTGTGAAGAGAGACTGAGAGAGCTGGGGTTGTTCAGCCTGGAGAAGAGAAGGCTCCGGGGAGACCTCAGAGCAGCCTTCCAATATCTGAAGGGAGCCTACGGGAGAGCCAGAGAGGGACTCTCTGTCGGGAAAGGTAGCGACAGGACAAGGGGTAACGATTTTAAATCGGAAGAGGGGAGATTCAGACTAGATATTAGGAGGAAATTCTTTACCGTGAGGGTGGTGAGGCACTGGAACAGGTTGCCCGGGGAAGCTGTGGATGCCCCATCCCTGGAAGTGTTTAAGGCCAGGCTGGACGGGGCTTTGAGCAACCCGCTCTAGTGGAGGCGTCCCTGCCCAAGGCAGGGGGGCTGCAACACGATGATCTTGAAGGTCCCTTCCAATTCTAACCATTCTACGATTCTATGGTTTTTAAGGTGGCAGAACCTCTTGCGACTTCCATTAACAAAAACTACTCTCACCATTCGGGGCAACAAATCTCACATTTTTGAATAAAAACACGAGGACGGCACTGATACAGCCAGTATTATTTCACAAAAAGGACAGTTTTGTCTCTTCTGTTCAAAGCACAGCATACAAATAGCAATAGGCCAGTATTTTATGGTCTCCTTTCCTCGCGTTCATCCTTCATATATGTAGCATAAATAGGAATTAAGAATAGAAATTAACTTTGTGTTCATACTGAGGAGGAGCCAATGGGAAAAAAGAAATTCTAAATTTTGCATTTCAGTGTTACTTTTGACCAGCTGCAGTTGTTATATCCCACTCTGATATTTGGGGAATACATCTTTATACTGGAAATAAGGCACAGCCGCTGGCATCCGGTGAAACGTCACCTTTAAATGCCACTTTGCTGAACAGACAAACCTGATCAGACGCATTGAAATAAACTAGCTCAAGTAGCTGATACACAGAGGAATGCTCTGTCTAGCAACAGAAGCTTTTGCAAAAATGGAGGAAGCCAGAATAAAGCTGCAACAGTTACAAGTTGCAGATTTGAAAACCTCACCTGCTGTTTGAGCACCCCGCAGCCCGCCCAGCCCCTGCTTTCCCCCGCAGCCCCCAACACCCTCCTGCCCACCCCCCCTGCAGAACCAGCCAAAACGGCTTCTGCTCTCCGCCCCCAAACCGCATCACTTACTGCCCCCTTCCGAGCCCCAAAACCCAGCCGCTGAGCCTCTGCGCGAGTCCCCAAAACGCCGGACTCCACCCCCGCCCCTCAGCCCAAAGCCACACGACTCCCTCTCCGGCTGAAGCCCCAACACCAGCCACGCGAGCCCGTTTGCCAGCCCCGGGAGCCGCGAGCACCTCCCCAGACGCCTCAGCCCGCCCCCCCGCAACGCCGTCTCCCCTCGGAGCCGCCTCGGGACCCCGGCCGCCTTCCCCGCGCCCCCCCGCTGGCCTCGACGCTGTCCAGCGGCACCGCGACGCTGTCCGGCTGCCCGGTGCTTTCCGCCCGCGCCGGTCCGGTGCGGTGCGGTGCGGTCCGCGCCGCGCCGCAGCCGCTTCTGCGCGCGCCGCCATTTTCCCCCGGCCCCCTCCGCTTCCGGAGCGGCTCGGCCCGCCCATGCGGCGCGCCCATTGGTCACGGCGCCGGAAGCGGCTTCCATCCTCGGGGAGCCCGTCCCATTGGTCGGTCGCGCCGTCAATCTTCAGCGCCTCCCACCCCGGCCAATCGGAGCGCGGCAGGCGATCCGACCAATCGGAGCGCGGCGGTCGCGCTGTGATTGGCTCGTCTTCCTGTCAATCCGCCAGGGGGCGGTTGCCATGGTGAGGACGCCCCGCCCGGTGGCGCATGCGCAGTAGTGAGGGCGGCGCCGTCCTTACTACTGCGCATGCGCGACCGGGCGGGGCTTCCTCACCATGGCAACCGCCCCCGGGCGGATTGACAGGAGGACGAGCCAATCACAACGCGACCGCCCCGCTCCGATTGGTCGGATCGCCTGCCGCGCTCCGATTGGCCGGACTGGGAGGCGCTGGAGATTGACGGCGCGACCGACCAATGGGACGGGGGCTCCTAGAGGACGGACGCCGCTTACGGCACCGCGACCAATGGGCGCGCGGTATGGGCGGGCCGAGCCGCTCCGGAACCGGAGGGGGCCGGGGGAAAACGGCGGCCAGCCCAGAAATCGCTGCGGACCGGTCCGCAGCGGCCGGAAAGCACCGGGCAGCCGGACAGCGCCCACGCCCACGCCCCCTTCCTTGTCCCCCTCTGAGACCTCACCGGGGCCATGAGCGGTGACCGCTCTCAGCCCGCTTCCCTCCACCCAGGGACCGTGACCACTTACCGGCGGGCAGGCCTTCCCGCTCTCTGCCCTGTCCCCGCTCGCAGTCCGGGCAGCCGCAGCCGTCGCCTCGGCGCCAAAAACCTCCGGTGTTCGCCCCGCAACCAGCCCCAGGGACGCCGCGGCGCTCTGCGCGTGGCCCCGGGGGCCGTGGGGGCGACAGCAGCCAGTCCGCCGGCGTCCAGGAAGGCAGGCGGGGGTGCCGCCTTATCCACCACAGAGACATCGGGGAGCTTTGCGTCCCTGCAGGAAAACGGGGCTGCGTTTTTTTCCTCCTGTCCCGCTGCACCGATCCAGCTCCCCAGGGCGGGAGGGGAAACGGGGGAAGGGGCTGCTTTTCATAGAATCATAGAATCGTCTAGGTTGCAAGAGACCCTTGGCATCATCGAGTCCAACCATCTACCCTACTCTACAAAGTTCTCCCCTACACCATATCCCCCAACACCACATCTCGACGGTTCTTAAACACATCCAGGGATGGTGACTCGACCACCTCCCTGGGTAGCCTGTTCCAATGCCCGACCACTCCCTCTGTGAAACATTCTTTCCTAATGTCCAGTCTAAACCTACCCTGTTGGAGCTTGAAGCCGTTCCCTCTCGTTCTGTCATTACCTACCCGTGCCAAGAGACCAGCACCGACCTCTCTACAGTGTCCTTTCAAGTAGTTTTAGAGAGTGACGAGGTCTCCCCTCAGCCCCCTCTTCCTCATACTAAACAGTCCCAGCTCCTTCAACCGCTCTTCATAGGATTTGTTTTCCAGGCCCTTCACCAGCTTCGTTGCCCTCCTCTGCACTCGCTCCAGCACCTCGACATCTCTCTTGGATTGAGGTGCCCAAAACCGGACGCAATACTCCAGGTGTGGCCTCACCAGTGCCGAGTACAGGGGCACAATCGCCTCCCTACTTCTGCTGCTCACGCTGTTTCTAATACAAGCCAGGATGCCGTTGGCTTTCGTGGCCACCTGGGCACACTGCCGGCTCACGTTCAGCCGCTTGTCCATTAGAACCCCCAGGTCTCTTTCTTCCAGGTGGTTTTCCAGCCACATTTCCCCAAGCCTGTAGCGCTGCTCGGGGTTATTGTGGCCCACGCGCAGAACCTGGCACTTGCCCTTCTTGAAACTCATACCACTGATGTTGGCCCAACGATCCAATCTACCTAAGTCTCTCTGTAGAGCTTCCCTATCCTCCTGGGAATCAACACTCCTGCTTAAAGCGCTTTTGAAAGCGCTTGGACGCCGGCAAGAGAGAGCAGAGGGGAGGGCCAGTTTGGAAATCCCTTCTAGCGATAGGCTCTCTTTGCAGTCTGGAACCATCTACAGCACAGGCGTTTACGCCTCCGCACTGACCGACCCGTGGGTAAGACTTAGGGAAAACGGATGCTCTTGATACACTTCGACAGAACGTCTGCTAAGAGTCACATCTGTTTAGACTTACAGATTAACACGCACGATAGATAGACAACATCCAATTGGACTAGCGACCTGTCCAGACATCCGCTTTGACGCTTCAATCTCTCTTTATAAATAAATCTTTTCAAAAATCTTTCCGTCGTCTAAACTCCCATTAAATAATACAGAATCCTTAGAGATACGGGTTGGTATTTGGAACTCCTTTTATATACGTAAGGGAATATTATTTTTCAACACACAGAAAAATGAGAGATTGTTCTCTACTCCAGTGCCTCACCCCCGCATATACAGCTTTTAAACACCACCGCCCAAAACCCCAACCACCTGCCCCGCACCAAGTTTTCAGGCGTTTGGGGGCCGTGACCCACCCTCTTGTGGGGGGAACCCCACTTAACCCCCACTCACCTGCTCCTCTGCCGCACCGTCGCTCCCCCGCTGACATCCGGCTGCCCCAAATGACATCATCACACCCCCTCCCCCCCCCCCCCCACCGGTTTTTTTAATTCGCCCCCAAAAATGCACCGAACGACCAGACCCAGGGCTGGCCCCTTCCCCTCAGGCGGCTCCACCACCGGCTGCAAACCCGGGCCGGGGCATCTGTCGAGCAGCACGAGACGCAGACAACGAGGCACCTGCAAAACAAACAGCAAACCCCAACCGGAGATCAGCATCATCAAACGAAAGAGCACCGAAGAGAGTAGAGGAATTCCCTCCGGCCGAGGGACAGGACAGGAGCTGAGCTACAGGAGGATTGCGGGGAAACAGCTCCGCTCCAAAGACGGCACGGCCTGCCAAAGCCGGAGCCATCCCGACGCTTCAGGTCCCTATTCAGACTGACCCGTGCCACTTGCAACACCTTCTCAGCCTAACAGCGTAACAAACCCTCCGCCCGCTGGGGGGAAGCGCCTCCTCCCTTCCCTTTCCCTGCCGCTGGAAAGCTCTGCGCGCGTTTAGATACGGCCAAGAAAAATACTCACGCTAGAAAAGCCTCGGACTTTTTCTTCGGCGCTAATTCAACTGGCACAGCTCCGAACCCCCACCGTTGCGCTCTCCGTCTCCAGAACGCGCAGTTGTCATTTGACCGGGGGCTGCTTTCTCTCCTACCCAAGGAGGAGGGACATCTGGCCGGCGGCACTGCCCGAGAGAGATGCTACCGCACTGCCGGGGAAACGCGCCGCTGAAAGCCAGGCAGAAATCAGGTTCTTCAGAGCGCTCCGCCTAAAGAAAAGGGGGGGGAAAAACAAAAAACAAAAAAACTAGAAAAAAAACCCAACCAAAAACCCAACCCGTTACCTTCAGTCGCCTCTCTTTTCAAAGATTTGGAACAAATACCTCGCCGCTTAGGGACGCCTAAGACGCTGTAGGCTACAGCCGGTGGACGGTTGCCGTTTAAAGCCTGCAAGTCAGTTTGCACGTTATACGACTTTAACCCTTTTTTTAAAGTCTCCTTTACGATAGAAAAAACCAGGAAGGTAAGAGATTCCCCAAACGGCTGTACTTTTGGCGGGGGGAAATCCAATCCCCGGTGCCGCAGTCCACCAGGCTACCGAAAACGACCGGCGGACCGGCCAAGGCTTTTGGCTGTGCCGAACACGCAGAGGAACAGGGTTTGGCCGTGTCCCCGCTGTTACGGGGGACCCAGAGCCCAAAGGCCGGCCATGCCATCGGCCGTCGGAAGAGGTGCCGCGCTCGGGCCTTTGGAAGGACATCGTCTTTCTTTTTGTCCCTATTTAATAGAGCGCGCGACGTCTCCTCGCTGATGACTTCTGCTGCCCAGCGCATCGTCTCCGAGGATCCCCTCTCGTGGGAACTTCAGGAGAGGCAACCGCTTGGCACGAGAAACCGGTGCCCTTTCAGAAAGGGAAACCTCCTTCCGACTGACGTCCAAATGACACGCCGTAGGCTACGGACAACGGACGTTCCTGGAAGGCTCGACTCACCTAAGCCACCTCAGGACTCGCCGCCACCAGTGACGAGGCTGATGATGCTCCTTGGTTCGTGGCAAAGCCTGGAAAACAGGCAGAAGCGGCGCCGGTTCGTCCCGTTTTGTCCACGTCTCTTCGTTGACCGCCCCGGCTTTCAGCGCAGATGCCATGAAAGAGGAGTGACAAAGAAAAGGCGAGGTCAGGCAGCAAAAGAGCTCTGCAGGCTGCCACCTGCAGTCAACCGCGCACCCTGTTTTGGAAGCCACACGCCCGCCCGCCCGCCCGCCACCCCCCGCCCAAAACAAACAAACAAACAAACAAACAAAGAGACAAGAACCCCGGCACCTGGCCTCTTTCTTGTCTTCAGGAGCTCATCCTGAAGCTCATCGCTTCTGTCTTGTCAGAGCAGGAAGCGCAGACCATCTGTATCCCGAGGACACCTGACCGGGATTAACACGTGTCCAGAGGTAGTCCCCATCTCTACGAGCGTGTCGCTTTGGTGCTTTTAATAATCCTAACTCGACGGTAGTCACTGGGACGGTCCTTTACGGTGGCTTCTTCAGACTTCTGGATCGCCAGTCCCAGTATTTCCATTTCATCCTACCAAAAAAAACCCCAAAGCACGTTACAGCTGCACATAACATTTTCTGCACGTTCTTGTACGAGTATTTAAGGCGTAGGAGAAAGAGAAGATCTGAAAGGCAGAAGAGGCATTCAAAAACCGTGCAACTATGAAAAAGTAAAGCAGCTCTCTCGGAAAAGCACGAGAAACGGCCATAAAAGGTATACTTATGAAATACGCCAAGTAATATCCACCAAAATATACTATATAGGAAGGCTAGGTGGCTCATTTGATAGAAATTCGATGTAAATCTAAGACAGTACCGAGAATTCTGTCTGTAAATGGGTAATATTCGGCACCACTCGGCTCTAAAATTGCCGCTGCGCCTGCCTGTGAAAAATCCTACTTTAAAAGCATCTAGTACGAACCTTAAAGTTTTCATCACAGTTACAGCCATCTTTCACCTTAAAGCATGCTTTACATTTCTGCTGCAGCCTATCTGCCAACTTGGAGTGTACACATCTGGGTATACACGCTTGTAATTCAGGACGATTCCCACAAATCGTTTCTGTGCAGAAAAACAGGCCTCGTTTCATTATGCAATCAAATTTGAAATTTTTTTTCTCGGGAGAAGTTTTGCCTTTTTAACTGTGAGAATTTTAACTAGGAATTCACACGCTGCCCATGCCTCAAATTATGAGGAGACGCATCACAAAACGAACTCAAAACGAACATCCCGGATTCAGGAAAACTAATTGTGCCTCCCCCCTCTGTGGAACGTGTCCGTAGGACAGGAGCGGGCACCCGCTTTGCCACAGAAGCAGACGGATGCGGAATTGCTCCACGCGTGTCGGTTAACACACATTCGGCTAATGGCCCACCACTCCTTGTACGCACAGGCTGACGACAGCCAGGTCGCCCGGTACGGGCTGAACACTTTGCAGGATTTGTTACAAACCTTTTTAGTGAAATAGATTTTGAAACCCCAGGAAACACACCCCTACCTCCGAGAATTGTAGGGCAATAAATATTTTGACAACTTACATTTCACGTCTATCCATGTATGTCCCATTACTGTCTGTGGTCATAAACTATCTAATATAGAATACTAAACGTTGCTACCATTTAAGAACCGAACGACAGCAACTGAACTGAACCGAAAGGAAGAGCTTTTCTTTGAAAATCGCAGTGCCACCTGAGAAGAAGCTGAAGACTGAAAATCGGGCGAGAGAATCACGCAAAAATATCAGCCTTGCTCTAAAAGCAAGACAGGAGAAAACCCACCAAAAAATAAAATGCAGTTTAATTGACCCAAAGGTCACCAAACAAAACAGGCAAAAAGCTTCACAATACACAGCGTTTGCACCGCTGTCGCTTTTCTGGCTTTTGCTGGGCCTAAGAGGTTGCTGTGACTTCCTCGAGCTGCCCTTCTGCGGTCACCAGATTGTTTCAGGGGAGACAGACGTCTCCCGGGGAGGCGCACGCAGAGAGCGCCGCTACGTCTCGGCTGTGACCCCTTGGTCACTGCGTTCCTGCGGTGCCCGTACCCGTGCTACCAACAGGATGTCACAAAAGGACGCAAGAGCAGGGGGAATCGCTACAGGAGTCCTGAATGTTTCCACGGGCTTTTGAAAACCCCATTTTCTAAATTAAGTTACGCGAGGGAGTCTTTTTGAAAGTTACGAGGCTTCTGTGTGTCTGCTACTAAAAACATCCAACCGACCGACTCAAAAAACACCCAGAACACACTTTCCCCACGTTCCCCCGACACCGTAGCCTTTCATCTCGGGGGATTTCCTTTCCTGCCTTGCGAACGGATGCAGGTTAGGGACACCATAAAACAGCTTCCCTAGGGTATCCGAACGGCTGTCAGCGTACCATTTAGATCCCTTGAGCACAAGCAATAGCGCGCGTTACCTCTCCGGTTTGATGCTCGCTGACAGGCCGAATCCTTTGTGGAACCTTAAGCTGTTGTTCCGGCTTCCCTATCTCTTGCTGGAAAAGGTCTCTCTCGTGCTCTCGGTCAATTGCTCGCTCCTGAAAGTGACAAAACAGTGAGGATGCACCATTTCACGTAAAAACTGTCTAAATTAAGGATATTACAGCTTCTTGCTTCTTTTAACACGAGGCTGCTAACGGTACATCAGTAGCATTATTACACGTCAGTACGAGCCGGCAACGCGCGCTGGCAGCCCAGAAAGCCAACCCCACCCTGGGCTGCATCAAGAGAAGCGTGGCCAGCGGGTCACGGGAGGCGATTCTACCCCCCTCTACTCTGCGCACGCGAGACCCCACCTGGAGTACGGTGTCCAGCTTTGGAGTCCTCGACACGGGAAGGACGTGGACCTGTTGGAAGGGGCCCAGCGGAGGGCCACGAAAACCATCGGAGGGACGGAGCACCTCCCCTGTGAAGAGAGACTGAGAGAGCTGGGGTTGTTCAGCCTGGAGAAGAGAAGGCTCCGGGGAGACCTCAGAGCAGCCTTCCAATATCTGAAGGGAGCCTACGGGAGAGCCAGAGAGGGACTCTCTGTCGGGAAAGGTAGCGACAGGACAAGGGGTAACGATTTTAAATCGGAAGAGGGGAGATTCAGACTAGATATTAGGAGGAAATTCTTTACCGTGAGGGTGGTGAGGCACTGGAACAGGTTGCCCGGGGAAGCTGTGGATGCCCCATCCCTGGAAGTGTTTAAGGCCAGGCTGGACGGGGCTTTGAGCAACCCGCTCTAGTGGAGGCGTCCCTGCCCAAGGCAGGGGGGCTGCAACACGATGATCTTGAAGGTCCCTTCCAATTCTAACCATTCTACGATTCTATGGTTTTTAAGGTGGCAGAACCTCTTGCGACTTCCATTAACAAAAACTACTCTCACCATTCGGGGCAACAAATCTCACATTTTTGAATAAAAACACGAGGACGGCACTGATACAGCCAGTATTATTTCACAAAAAGGACAGTTTTGTCTCTTCTGTTCAAAGCACAGCATACAAATAGCAATAGGCCAGTATTTTATGGTCTCCTTTCCTCGCGTTCATCCTTCATATATGTAGCATAAATAGGAATTAAGAATAGAAATTAACTTTGTGTTCATACTGAGGAGGAGCCAATGGGAAAAAAGAAATTCTAAATTTTGCATTTCAGTGTTACTTTTGACCAGCTGCAGTTGTTATATCCCACTCTGATATTTGGGGAATACATCTTTATACTGGAAATAAGGCACAGCCGCTGGCATCCGGTGAAACGTCACCTTTAAATGCCACTTTGCTCAACAGACAAACCTGATCAGACGCATTGAAATAAACTAGCTCAAGTAGCTGATACACAGAGGAATGCTCTGTCTAGCAACAGAAGCTTTTGCAAAAATGGAGGAAGCCAGAATAAAGCTGCAACAGTTACAAGTTGCAGATTTGAAAACCTCACCTGCTGTTTGAGCACCCCGCAGCCCGCCCAGCCCCTGCTTTCCCCCGCAGCCCCCAACACCCTCCTGCCCACCCCCCCTGCAGAACCAGCCAAAACGGCTTCTGCTCTCCGCCCCCGAACCGCATCACTTACTGCCCCCTTCCGAGCCCCAAAACCCAGCCGCTGAGCCTCTGCGCGAGTCCCCAAAACGCCGGACTCCACCCCCGCCCCTCAGCCCAAAGCCACACGACTCCCTCTCCGGCTGAAGCCCCAACACCAGCCACGCGAGCCCGTTTGCCAGCCCCGGGAGCCGCGAGCACCTCCCCAGACGCCTCAGCCCGCCCCCCCGCAACGCCGTCTCCCCTCGGAGCCGCCTCGGGACCCCGGCCGCCTTCCCCGCGCCCCCCCGCTGGCCTCGACGCTGTCCAGCGGCACCGCGACGCTGTCCGGCTGCCCGGTGCTTTCCGCCCGCGCCGGTCCGGTGCGGTGCGGTGCGGTCCGCGCCGCGCCGCAGCCGCTTCTGCGCGCGCCGCCATTTTCCCCCGGCCCCCTCCGCTTCCGGAGCGGCTCGGCCCGCCCATGCGGCGCGCCCATTGGTCACGGCGCCGGAAGCGGCTTCCATCCTCGGGGAGCCCGTCCCATTGGTCGGTCGCGCCGTCAATCTTCAGCGCCTCCCACCCCGGCCAATCGGAGCGCGGCAGGCGATCCGACCAATCGGAGCGCGGCGGTCGCGCTGTGATTGGCTCGTCTTCCTGTCAATCCGCCAGGGGGCGGTTGCCATGGTGAGGACGCCCCGCCCGGTGGCGCATGCGCAGTAGTGAGGGCGGCGCCGTCCTTACTACTGCGCATGCGCGACCGGGCGGGGCTTCCTCACCATGGCAACCGCCCCCGGGCGGATTGACAGGAGGACGAGCCAATCACAACGCGACCGCCCCGCTCCGATTGGTCGGATCGCCTGCCGCGCTCCGATTGGCCGGACTGGGAGGCGCTGGAGATTGACGGCGCGACCGACCAATGGGACGGGGGCTCCTAGAGGACGGACGCCGCTTACGGCACCGCGACCAATGGGCGCGCGGTATGGGCGGGCCGAGCCGCTCCGGAACCGGAGGGGGCCGGGGGAAAACGGCGGCCAGCCCAGAAATCGCTGCGGACCGGTCCGCAGCGGCCGGAAAGCACCGGGCAGCCGGACAGCGCCCACGCCCACGCCCCCTTCCTTGTCCCCCTCTGAGACCTCACCGGGGCCATGAGCGGTGACCGCTCTCAGCCCGCTTCCCTCCACCCAGGGACCGTGACCACTTACCGGCGGGCAGGCCTTCCCGCTCTCTGCCCTGTCCCCGCTCGCAGTCCGGGCAGCCGCAGCCGTCGCCTCGGCGCCAAAAACCTCCGGTGTTCGCCCCGCAACCAGCCCCAGGGACGCCGCGGCGCTCTGCGCGTGGCCCCGGGGGCCGTGGGGGCGACAGCAGCCAGTCCGCCGGCGTCCAGGAAGGCAGGCGGGGGTGCCGCCTTATCCACCACAGAGACATCGGGGAGCTTTGCGTCCCTGCAGGAAAACGGGGCTGCGTTTTTTTCCTCCTGTCCCGCTGCACCGATCCAGCTCCCCAGGGCGGGAGGGGAAACGGGGGAAGGGGCTGCTTTTCATAGAATCATAGAATCGTCTAGGTTGCAAGAGACCCTTGGCATCATCGAGTCCAACCATCTACCCTACTCTACAAAGTTCTCCCCTACACCATATCCCCCAACACCACATCTCGACGGTTCTTAAACACATCCAGGGATGGTGACTCGACCACCTCCCTGGGTAGCCTGTTCCAATGCCCGACCACTCCCTCTGTGAAACATTCTTTCCTAATGTCCAGTCTAAACCTACCCTGTTGGAGCTTGAAGCCGTTCCCTCTCGTTCTGTCATTACCTACCCGTGCCAAGAGACCAGCACCGACCTCTCTACAGTGTCCTTTCAAGTAGTTTTAGAGAGTGACGAGGTCTCCCCTCAGCCCCCTCTTCCTCATACTAAACAGTCCCAGCTCCTTCAACCGCTCTTCATAGGATTTGTTTTCCAGGCCCTTCACCAGCTTCGTTGCCCTCCTCTGCACTCGCTCCAGCACCTCGACATCTCTCTTGGATTGAGGTGCCCAAAACCGGACGCAATACTCCAGGTGTGGCCTCACCAGTGCCGAGTACAGGGGCACAATCGCCTCCCTACTTCTGCTGCTCACGCTGTTTCTAATACAAGCCAGGATGCCGTTGGCTTTCGTGGCCACCTGGGCACACTGCCGGCTCACGTTCAGCCGCTTGTCCATTAGAACCCCCAGGTCTCTTTCTTCCAGGTGGTTTTCCAGCCACATTTCCCCAAGCCTGTAGCGCTGCTCGGGGTTATTGTGGCCCACGCGCAGAACCTGGCACTTGCCCTTCTTGAAACTCATACCACTGATGTTGGCCCAACGATCCAATCTACCTAAGTCTCTCTGTAGAGCTTCCCTATCCTCCTGGGAATCAACACTCCTGCTTAAAGCGCTTTTGAAAGCGCTTGGACGCCGGCAAGAGAGAGCAGAGGGGAGGGCCAGTTTGGAAATCCCTTCTAGCGATAGGCTCTCTTTGCAGTCTGGAACCATCTACAGCACAGGCGTTTACGCCTCCGCACTGACCGACCCGTGGGTAAGACTTAGGGAAAACGGATGCTCTTGATACACTTCGACAGAACGTCTGCTAAGAGTCACATCTGTTTAGACTTACAGATTAACACGCACGATAGATAGACAACATCCAATTGGACTAGCGACCTGTCCAGACATCCGCTTTGACGCTTCAATCTCTCTTTATAAATAAATCTTTTCAAAAATCTTTCCGTCGTCTAAACTCCCATTAAATAATACAGAATCCTTAGAGATACGGGTTGGTATTTGGAACTCCTTTTATATACGTAAGGGAATATTATTTTTCAACACACAGAAAAATGAGAGATTGTTCTCTACTCCAGTGCCTCACCCCCGCATATACAGCTTTTAAACACCACCGCCCAAAACCCCAACCACCTGCCCCGCACCAAGTTTTCAGGCGTTTGGGGGCCGTGACCCACCCTCTTGTGGGGGGAACCCCACTTAACCCCCACTCACCTGCTCCTCTGCCGCACCGTCGCTCCCCCGCTGACATCCGGCTGCCCCAAATGACATCATCACACCCCCTCCCCCCCCCCCCCCACCGGTTTTTTTAATTCGCCCCCAAAAATGCACCGAACGACCAGACCCAGGGCTGGCCCCTTCCCCTCAGGCGGCTCCACCACCGGCTGCAAACCCGGGCCGGGGCATCTGTCGAGCAGCACGAGACGCAGACAACGAGGCACCTGCAAAACAAACAGCAAACCCCAACCGGAGATCAGCATCATCAAACGAAAGAGCACCGAAGAGAGTAGAGGAATTCCCTCCGGCCGAGGGACAGGACAGGAGCTGAGCTACAGGAGGATTGCGGGGAAACAGCTCCGCTCCAAAGACGGCACGGCCTGCCAAAGCCGGAGCCATCCCGACGCTTCAGGTCCCTATTCAGACTGACCCGTGCCACTTGCAACACCTTCTCAGCCTAACAGCGTAACAAACCCTCCGCCCGCTGGGGGGAAGCGCCTCCTCCCTTCCCTTTCCCTGCCGCTGGAAAGCTCTGCGCGCGTTTAGATACGGCCAAGAAAAATACTCACGCTAGAAAAGCCTCGGACTTTTTCTTCGGCGCTAATTCAACTGGCACAGCTCCGAACCCCCACCGTTGCGCTCTCCGTCTCCAGAACGCGCAGTTGTCATTTGACCGGGGGCTGCTTTCTCTCCTACCCAAGGAGGAGGGACATCTGGCCGGCGGCACTGCCCGAGAGAGATGCTACCGCACTGCCGGGGAAACGCGCCGCTGAAAGCCAGGCAGAAATCAGGTTCTTCAGAGCGCTCCGCCTAAAGAAAAGGGGGGGGAAAAACAAAAAACAAAAAAACTAGAAAAAAAACCCAACCAAAAACCCAACCCGTTACCTTCAGTCGCCTCTCTTTTCAAAGATTTGGAACAAATACCTCGCCGCTTAGGGACGCCTAAGACGCTGTAGGCTACAGCCGGTGGACGGTTGCCGTTTAAAGCCTGCAAGTCAGTTTGCACGTTATACGACTTTAACCCTTTTTTTAAAGTCTCCTTTACGATAGAAAAAACCAGGAAGGTAAGAGATTCCCCAAACGGCTGTACTTTTGGCGGGGGGAAATCCAATCCCCGGTGCCGCAGTCCACCAGGCTACCGAAAACGACCGGCGGACCGGCCAAGGCTTTTGGCTGTGCCGAACACGCAGAGGAACAGGGTTTGGCCGTGTCCCCGCTGTTACGGGGGACCCAGAGCCCAAAGGCCGGCCATGCCATCGGCCGTCGGAAGAGGTGCCGCGCTCGGGCCTTTGGAAGGACATCGTCTTTCTTTTTGTCCCTATTTAATAGAGCGCGCGACGTCTCCTCGCTGATGACTTCTGCTGCCCAGCGCATCGTCTCCGAGGATCCCCTCTCGTGGGAACTTCAGGAGAGGCAACCGCTTGGCACGAGAAACCGGTGCCCTTTCAGAAAGGGAAACCTCCTTCCGACTGACGTCCAAATGACACGCCGTAGGCTACGGACAACGGACGTTCCTGGAAGGCTCGACTCACCTAAGCCACCTCAGGACTCGCCGCCACCAGTGACGAGGCTGATGATGCTCCTTGGTTCGTGGCAAAGCCTGGAAAACAGGCAGAAGCGGCGCCGGTTCGTCCCGTTTTGTCCACGTCTCTTCGTTGACCGCCCCGGCTTTCAGCGCAGATGCCATGAAAGAGGAGTGACAAAGAAAAGGCGAGGTCAGGCAGCAAAAGAGCTCTGCAGGCTGCCACCTGCAGTCAACCGCGCACCCTGTTTTGGAAGCCACACGCCCGCCCGCCCGCCCGCCACCCCCCGCCCAAAACAAACAAACAAACAAACAAACAAAGAGACAAGAACCCCGGCACCTGGCCTCTTTCTTGTCTTCAGGAGCTCATCCTGAAGCTCATCGCTTCTGTCTTGTCAGAGCAGGAAGCGCAGACCATCTGTATCCCGAGGACACCTGACCGGGATTAACACGTGTCCAGAGGTAGTCCCCATCTCTACGAGCGTGTCGCTTTGGTGCTTTTAATAATCCTAACTCGACGGTAGTCACTGGGACGGTCCTTTACGGTGGCTTCTTCAGACTTCTGGATCGCCAGTCCCAGTATTTCCATTTCATCCTACCAAAAAAAACCCCAAAGCACGTTACAGCTGCACATAACATTTTCTGCACGTTCTTGTACGAGTATTTAAGGCGTAGGAGAAAGAGAAGATCTGAAAGGCAGAAGAGGCATTCAAAAACCGTGCAACTATGAAAAAGTAAAGCAGCTCTCTCGGAAAAGCACGAGAAACGGCCATAAAAGGTATACTTATGAAATACGCCAAGTAATATCGGGGCACCAAAATATACTATATAGGAAGGCTAGGTGGCTCATTTGATAGAAATTCGATGTAAATCTAAGACAGTACCGAGAATTCTGTCTGTAAATGGGTAATATTCGGCACCACTCGGCTCTAAAATTGCCGCTGCGCCTGCCTGTGAAAAATCCTACTTTAAAAGCATCTAGTACGAACCTTAAAGTTTTCATCACAGTTACAGCCATCTTTCACCTTAAAGCATGCTTTACATTTCTGCTGCAGCCTATCTGCCAACTTGGAGTGTACACATCTGGGTATACACGCTTGTAATTCAGGACGATTCCCACAAATCGTTTCTGTGCAGAAAAACAGGCCTCGTTTCATTATGCAATCAAATTTGAAATTTTCTTTCTCGGGAGAAGTTTTGCCTTTTTAACTGTGAGAATTTTAACTAGGAATTCACACGCTGCCCATGCCTCAAATTATGAGGAGACGCATCACAAAACGAACTCAAAACGAACATCCCGGATTCAGGAAAACTAATTGTGCCTCCCCCCTCTGTGGAACGTGTCCGTAGGACAGGAGCGGGCACCCGCTTTGCCACAGAAGCAGACGGATGCGGAATTGCTCCACGCGTGTCGGTTAACACACATTCGGCTAATGGCCCACCACTCCTTGTACGCACAGGCTGACGACAGCCAGGTCGCCCGGTACGGGCTGAACACTTTGCAGGATTTGTTACAAACCTTTTTAGTGAAATAGATTTTGAAACCCCAGGAAACACACCCCTACCTCCGAGAATTGTAGGGCAATAAATATTTTGACAACTTACATTTCACGTCTATCCATGTATGTCCCATTACTGTCTGTGGTCATAAACTATCTAATATAGAATACTAAACGTTGCTACCATTTAAGAACCGAACGACAGCAACTGAACTGAACCGAAAGGAAGAGCTTTTCTTTGAAAATCGCAGTGCCACCTGAGAAGAAGCTGAAGACTGAAAATCGGGCGAGAGAATCACGCAAAAATATCAGCCTTGCTCTAAAAGCAAGACAGGAGAAAACCCACCAAAAAATAAAATGCAGTTTAATTGACCCAAAGGTCACCAAACAAAACAGGCAAAAAGCTTCACAATACACAGCGTTTGCACCGCTGTCGCTTTTCTGGCTTTTGCTGGGCCTAAGAGGTTGCTGTGACTTCCTCGAGCTGCCCTTCTGCGGTCACCAGATTGTTTCAGGGGAGACAGACGTCTCCCGGGGAGGCGCACGCAGAGAGCGCCGCTACGTCTCGGCTGTGACCCCTTGGTCACTGCGTTCCTGCGGTGCCCGTACCCGTGCTACCAACAGGATGTCACAAAAGGACGCAAGAGCAGGGGGAATCGCTACAGGAGTCCTGAATGTTTCCACGGGCTTTTGAAAACCCCATTTTCTAAATTAAGTTACGCGAGGGAGTCTTTTTGAAAGTTACGAGGCTTCTGTGTGTCTGCTACTAAAAACATCCAACCGACCGACTCAAAAAACACCCAGAACACACTTTCCCCACGTTCCCCCGACACCGTAGCCTTTCATCTCGGGGGATTTCCTTTCCTGCCTTGCGAACGGATGCAGGTTAGGGACACCATAAAACAGCTTCCCTAGGGTATCCGAACGGCTGTCAGCGTACCATTTAGATCCCTTGAGTACAAGCAATAGCGCGCGTTACCTCTCCGGTTTGATGCTCGCTGACAGGCCGAATCCTTTGTGGAACCTTAAGCTGTTGTTCCGGCTTCCCTATCTCTTGCTGGAAAAGGTCTCTCTCGTGCTCTCGGTCAATTGCTCGCTCCTGAAAGTGACAAAACAGTGAGGATGCACCATTTCACGTAAAAACTGTCTAAATTAAGGATATTACAGCTTCTTGCTTCTTTTAACACGAGGCTGCTAACGGTACATCAGTAGCATTATTACACGTCAGTACGAGCCGGCAACGCGCGCTGGCAGCCCAGAAAGCCAACCCCACCCTGGGCTGCATCAAGAGAAGCGTGGCCAGCGGGTCACGGGAGGCGATTCTACCCCCCTCTACTCTGCGCACGCGAGACCCCACCTGGAGTACGGTGTCCAGCTTTGGAGTCCTCGACACGGGAAGGACGTGGACCTGTTGGAAGGGGCCCAGCGGAGGGCCACGAAAACCATCGGAGGGACGGAGCACCTCCCCTGTGAAGAGAGACTGAGAGAGCTGGGGTTGTTCAGCCTGGAGAAGAGAAGGCTCCGGGGAGACCTCAGAGCAGCCTTCCAATATCTGAAGGGAGCCTACGGGAGAGCCGGAGAGGGACTCTCTGTCGGGAAAGGTAGCGACAGGACAAGGGGTAACGGTTTTAAATCGGAAGAGGGGAGATTCAGACTAGATATTAGGAGGAAATTCTTTACCGTGAGGGTGGTGAGGCACTGGAACAGGTTGCCCGGGGAAGCTGTGGATGCCCCATCCCTGGAAGTGTTTAAGGCCAGGCTGGACGGGGCTTTGAGCAACCCGCTCTAGTGGAGGCGTCCCTGCCCAAGGCAGGGGGGCTGCAACACGATGATCTTGAAGGTCCCTTCCAATTCTAACCATTCTACGATTCTATGGTTTTTAAGGTGGCAGAACCTCTTGCGACTTCCATTAACAAAAACTACTCTCACCATTCGGGGCAACAAATCTCACATTTTTGAATAAAAACACGAGGACGGCACTGATACAGCCAGTATTATTTCACAAAAAGGACAGTTTTGTCTCTTCTGTTCAAAGCACAGCATACAAATAGCAATAGGCCAGTATTTTATGGTCTCCTTTCCTCGCGTTCATCCTTCATATATGTAGCATAAATAGGAATTAAGAATAGAAATTAACTTTGTGTTCATACTGAGGAGGAGCCAATGGGAAAAAAGAAATTCTAAATTTTGCATTTCAGTGTTACTTTTGACCAGCTGCAGTTGTTATATCCCACTCTGATATTTGGGGAATACATCTTTATACTGGAAATAAGGCACAGCCGCTGGCATCCGGTGAAACGTCACCTTTAAATGCCACTTTGCTCAACAGACAAACCTGATCAGACGCATTGAAATAAACTAGCTCAAGTAGCTGATACACAGAGGAATGCTCTGTCTAGCAACAGAAGCTTTTGCAAAAATGGAGGAAGCCAGAATAAAGCTGCAACAGTTACAAGTTGCAGATTTGAAAACCTCACCTGCTGTTTGAGCACCCCGCAGCCCGCCCAGCCCCTGCTTTCCCCCGCAGCCCCCAACACCCTCCTGCCCACCCCCCCTGCAGAACCAGCCAAAACGGCTTCTGCTCTCCGCCCCCGAACCGCATCACTTACTGCCCCCTTCCGAGCCCCAAAACCCAGCCGCTGAGCCTCTGCGCGAGTCCCCAAAACGCCGGACTCCACCCCCGCCCCTCAGCCCAAAGCCACACGACTCCCTCTCCGGCTGAAGCCCCAACACCAGCCACGCGAGCCCGTTTGCCAGCCCCGGGAGCCGCGAGCACCTCCCCAGACGCCTCAGCCCGCCCCCCCGCAACGCCGTCTCCCCTCGGAGCCGCCTCGGGACCCCGGCCGCCTTCCCCGCGCCCCCCCGCTGGCCTCGACGCTGTCCAGCGGCACCGCGACGCTGTCCGGCTGCCCGGTGCTTTCCGCCCGCGCCGGTCCGGTGCGGTGCGGTGCGGTCCGCGCCGCGCCGCAGCCGCTTCTGCGCGCGCCGCCATTTTCCCCCGGCCCCCTCCGCTTCCGGAGCGGCTCGGCCCGCCCATGCGGCGCGCCCATTGGTCACGGCGCCGGAAGCGGCTTCCATCCTCGGGGAGCCCGTCCCATTGGTCGGTCGCGCCGTCAATCTTCAGCGCCTCCCACCCCGGCCAATCGGAGCGCGGCAGGCGATCCGACCAATCGGAGCGCGGCGGTCGCGCTGTGATTGGCTCGTCTTCCTGTCAATCCGCCAGGGGGCGGTTGCCATGGTGAGGACGCCCCGCCCGGTGGCGCATGCGCAGTACTGAGGGCGGCGCCGTCCTTACTACTGCGCATGCGCGACCAGGCGGGGCTTCCTCACCATGGCAACCGCCCCCGGGCGGATTGACAGGAGGACGAGCCAATCACAACGCGACCGCCCCGCTCCGATTGGTCGGATCGCCTGCCGCGCTCCGATTGGCCGGACTGGGAGGCGCTGGAGATTGACGGCGCGACCGACCAATGGGACGGGGGCTCCTAGAGGACGGACGCCGCTTACGGCACCGCGACCAATGGGCGCGCGGTATGGGCGGGCCGAGCCGCTCCGGAACCGGAGGGGGCCGGGGGAAAACGGCGGCCAGCCCAGAAATCGCTGCGGACCGGTCCGCAGCGGCCGGAAAGCACCGGGCAGCCGGACAGCGCCCACGCCCACGCCCCCTTCCTTGTCCCCCTCTGAGACCTCACCGGGGCCATGAGCGGTGACCGCTCTCAGCCCGCTTCCCTCCACCCAGGGACCGTGACCACTTACCGGCGGGCAGGCCTTCCCGCTCTCTGCCCTGTCCCCGCTCGCAGTCCGGGCAGCCGCAGCCGTCGCCTCGGCGCCAAAAACCTCCGGTGTTCGCCCCGCAACCAGCCCCAGGGACGCCGCGGCGCTCTGCGCGTGGCCCCGGGGGCCGTGGGGGCGACAGCAGCCAGTCCGCCGGCGTCCAGGAAGGCAGGCGGGGGTGCCGCCTTATCCACCACAGAGACATCGGGGAGCTTTGCGTCCCTGCAGGAAAACGGGGCTGCGTTTTTTTCCTCCTGTCCCGCTGCACCGATCCAGCTCCCCAGGGCGGGAGGGGAAACGGGGGAAGGGGCTGCTTTTCATAGAATCATAGAATCGTCTAGGTTGCAAGAGACCCTTGGCATCATCGAGTCCAACCATCTACCCTACTCTACAAAGTTCTCCCCTACACCATATCCCCCAACACCACATCTCGACGGTTCTTAAACACATCCAGGGATGGTGACTCGACCACCTCCCTGGGTAGCCTGTTCCAATGCCCGACCACTCCCTCTGTGAAACATTCTTTCCTAATGTCCAGTCTAAACCTACCCTGTTGGAGCTTGAAGCCGTTCCCTCTCGTTCTGTCATTACCTACCCGTGCCAAGAGACCAGCACCGACCTCTCTACAGTGTCCTTTCAAGTAGTTTTAGAGAGTGACGAGGTCTCCCCTCAGCCCCCTCTTCCTCATACTAAACAGTCCCAGCTCCTTCAACCGCTCTTCATAGGATTTGTTTTCCAGGCCCTTCACCAGCTTCGTTGCCCTCCTCTGCACTCGCTCCAGCACCTCGACATCTCTCTTGGATTGAGGTGCCCAAAACCGGACGCAATACTCCAGGTGTGGCCTCACCAGTGCCGAGTACAGGGGCACAATCGCCTCCCTACTTCTGCTGCTCACGCTGTTTCTAATACAAGCCAGGATGCCGTTGGCTTTCGTGGCCACCTGGGCACACTGCCGGCTCACGTTCAGCCGCTTGTCCATTAGAACCCCCAGGTCTCTTTCTTCCAGGTGGTTTTCCAGCCACATTTCCCCAAGCCTGTAGCGCTGCTCGGGGTTATTGTGGCCCACGCGCAGAACCTGGCACTTGCCCTTCTTGAAACTCATACCACTGATGTTGGCCCAACGATCCAATCTACCTAAGTCTCTCTGTAGAGCTTCCCTATCCTCCTGGGAATCAACACTCCTGCTTAAAGCGCTTTTGAAAGCGCTTGGACGCCGGCAAGAGAGAGCAGAGGGGAGGGCCAGTTTGGAAATCCCTTCTAGCGATAGGCTCTCTTTGCAGTCTGGAACCATCTACAGCACAGGCGTTTACGCCTCCGCACTGACCGACCCGTGGGTAAGACTTAGGGAAAACGGATGCTCTTGATACACTTCGACAGAACGTCTGCTAAGAGTCACATCTGTTTAGACTTACAGATTAACACGCACGATAGATAGACAACATCCAATTGGACTAGCGACCTGTCCAGACATCCGCTTTGACGCTTCAATCTCTCTTTATAAATAAATCTTTTCAAAAATCTTTCCGTCGTCTAAACTCCCATTAAATAATACAGAATCCTTAGAGATACGGGTTGGTATTTGGAACTCCTTTTATATACGTAAGGGAATATTATTTTTCAACACACAGAAAAATGAGAGATTGTTCTCTACTCCAGTGCCTCACCCCCGCATATACAGCTTTTAAACACCACCGCCCAAAACCCCAACCACCTGCCCCGCACCAAGTTTTCAGGCGTTTGGGGGCCGTGACCCACCCTCTTGTGGGGGGAACCCCACTTAACCCCCACTCACCTGCTCCTCTGCCGCACCGTCGCTCCCCCGCTGACATCCGGCTGCCCCAAATGACATCATCACACCCCCTCCCCCCCCCCCCCCACCGGTTTTTTTAATTCGCCCCCAAAAATGCACCGAACGACCAGACCCAGGGCTGGCCCCTTCCCCTCAGGCGGCTCCACCACCGGCTGCAAACCCGGGCCGGGGCATCTGTCGAGCAGCACGAGACGCAGACAACGAGGCACCTGCAAAACAAACAGCAAACCCCAACCGGAGATCAGCATCATCAAACGAAAGAGCACCGAAGAGAGTAGAGGAATTCCCTCCGGCCGAGGGACAGGACAGGAGCTGAGCTACAGGAGGATTGCGGGGAAACAGCTCCGCTCCAAAGACGGCACGGCCTGCCAAAGCCGGAGCCATCCCGACGCTTCAGGTCCCTATTCAGACTGACCCGTGCCACTTGCAACACCTTCTCAGCCTAACAGCGTAACAAACCCTCCGCCCGCTGGGGGGAAGCGCCTCCTCCCTTCCCTTTCCCTGCCGCTGGAAAGCTCTGCGCGCGTTTAGATACGGCCAAGAAAAATACTCACGCTAGAAAAGCCTCGGACTTTTTCTTCGGCGCTAATTCAACTGGCACAGCTCCGAACCCCCACCGTTGCGCTCTCCGTCTCCAGAACGCGCAGTTGTCATTTGACCGGGGGCTGCTTTCTCTCCTACCCAAGGAGGAGGGACATCTGGCCGGCGGCACTGCCCGAGAGAGATGCTACCGCACTGCCGGGGAAACGCGCCGCTGAAAGCCAGGCAGAAATCAGGTTCTTCAGAGCGCTCCGCCTAAAGAAAAGGGGGGGGAAAAACAAAAAACAAAAAAACTAGAAAAAAAACCCAACCAAAAACCCAACCCGTTACCTTCAGTCGCCTCTCTTTTCAAAGATTTGGAACAAATACCTCGCCGCTTAGGGACGCCTAAGACGCTGTAGGCTACAGCCGGTGGACGGTTGCCGTTTAAAGCCTGCAAGTCAGTTTGCACGTTATACGACTTTAACCCTTTTTTTAAAGTCTCCTTTACGATAGAAAAAACCAGGAAGGTAAGAGATTCCCCAAACGGCTGTACTTTTGGCGGGGGGAAATCCAATCCCCGGTGCCGCAGTCCACCAGGCTACCGAAAACGACCGGCGGACCGGCCAAGGCTTTTGGCTGTGCCGAACACGCAGAGGAACAGGGTTTGGCCGTGTCCCCGCTGTTACGGGGGACCCAGAGCCCAAAGGCCGGCCATGCCATCGGCCGTCGGAAGAGGTGCCGCGCTCGGGCCTTTGGAAGGACATCGTCTTTCTTTTTGTCCCTATTTAATAGAGCGCGCGACGTCTCCTCGCTGATGACTTCTGCTGCCCAGCGCATCGTCTCCGAGGATCCCCTCTCGTGGGAACTTCAGGAGAGGCAACCGCTTGGCACGAGAAACCGGTGCCCTTTCAGAAAGGGAAACCTCCTTCCGACTGACGTCCAAATGACACGCCGTAGGCTACGGACAACGGACGTTCCTGGAAGGCTCGACTCACCTAAGCCACCTCAGGACTCGCCGCCACCAGTGACGAGGCTGATGATGCTCCTTGGTTCGTGGCAAAGCCTGGAAAACAGGCAGAAGCGGCGCCGGTTCGTCCCGTTTTGTCCACGTCTCTTCGTTGACCGCCCCGGCTTTCAGCGCAGATGCCATGAAAGAGGAGTGACAAAGAAAAGGCGAGGTCAGGCAGCAAAAGAGCTCTGCAGGCTGCCACCTGCAGTCAACCGCGCACCCTGTTTTGGAAGCCACACGCCCGCCCGCCACCCCCCGCCCAAAACAAACAAACAAACAAACAAACAAACCAAGAGACAAGAACCCCGGCACCTGGCCTCTTTCTTGTCTTCAGGAGCTCATCCTGAAGCTCATCGCTTCTGTCTTGTCAGAGCAGGAAGCGCAGACCATCTGTATCCCGAGGACACCTGACCGGGATTAACACGTGTCCAGAGGTAGTCCCCATCTCTACGAGCGTGTCGCTTTGGTGCTTTTAATAATCCTAACTCGACGGTAGTCACTGGGACGGTCCTTTACGGTGGCTTCTTCAGACTTCTGGATCGCCAGTCCCAGTATTTCCATTTCATCCTACCAAAAAAAACCCCAAAGCACGTTACAGCTGCACATAACATTTTCTGCACGTTCTTGTACGAGTATTTAAGGCGTAGGAGAAAGAGAAGATCTGAAAGGCAGAAGAGGCATTCAAAAACCGTGCAACTATGAAAAAGTAAAGCAGCTCTCTCGGAAAAGCACGAGAAACGGCCATAAAAGGTATACTTATGAAATACGCCAAGTAATATCGGGGCACCAAAATATACTATATAGGAAGGCTAGGTGGCTCATTTGATAGAAATTCGATGTAAATCTAAGACAGTACCGAGAATTCTGTCTGTAAATGGGTAATATTCGGCACCACTCGGCTCTAAAATTGCCGCTGCGCCTGCCTGTGAAAAATCCTACTTTAAAAGCATCTAGTACGAACCTTAAAGTTTTCATCACAGTTACAGCCATCTTTCACCTTAAAGCATGCTTTACATTTCTGCTGCAGCCTATCTGCCAACTTGGAGTGTACACATCTGGGTATACACGCTTGTAATTCAGGACGATTCCCACAAATCGTTTCTGTGCAGAAAAACAGGCCTCGTTTCATTATGCAATCAAATTTGAAATTTTTTTTCTCGGGAGAAGTTTTGCCTTTTTAACTGTGAGAATTTTAACTAGGAATTCACACGCTGCCCATGCCTCAAATTATGAGGAGACGCATCACAAAACGAACTCAAAACGAACATCCCGGATTCAGGAAAACTAATTGTGCCTCCCCCCTCTGTGGAACGTGTCCGTAGGACAGGAGCGGGCACCCGCTTTGCCACAGAAGCAGACGGATGCGGAATTGCTCCACGCGTGTCGGTTAACACACATTCGGCTAATGGCCCACCACTCCTTGTACGCACAGGCTGACGACAGCCAGGTCGCCCGGTACGGGCTGAACACTTTGCAGGATTTGTTACAAACCTTTTTAGTGAAATAGATTTTGAAACCCCAGGAAACACACCCCTACCTCCGAGAATTGTAGGGCAATAAATATTTTGACAACTTACATTTCACGTCTATCCATGTATGTCCCATTACTGTCTGTGGTCATAAACTATCTAATATAGAATACTAAACGTTGCTACCATTTAAGAACCGAACGACAGCAACTGAACTGAACCGAAAGGAAGAGCTTTTCTTTGAAAATCGCAGTGCCACCTGAGAAGAAGCTGAAGACTGAAAATCGGGCGAGAGAATCACGCAAAAATATCAGCCTTGCTCTAAAAGCAAGACAGGAGAAAACCCACCAAAAAATAAAATGCAGTTTAATTGACCCAAAGGTCACCAAACAAAACAGGCAAAAAGCTTCACAATACACAGCGTTTGCACCGCTGTCGCTTTTCTGGCTTTTGCTGGGCCTAAGAGGTTGCTGTGACTTCCTCGAGCTGCCCTTCTGCGGTCACCAGATTGTTTCAGGGGAGACAGACGTCTCCCGGGGAGGCGCACGCAGAGAGCGCCGCTACGTCTCGGCTGTGACCCCTTGGTCACTGCGTTCCTGCGGTGCCCGTACCCGTGCTACCAACAGGATGTCACAAAAGGACGCAAGAGCAGGGGGAATCGCTACAGGAGTCCTGAATGTTTCCACGGGCTTTTGAAAACCCCATTTTCTAAATTAAGTTACGCGAGGGAGTCTTTTTGAAAGTTACGAGGCTTCTGTGTGTCTGCTACTAAAAACATCCAACCGACCGACTCAAAAAACACCCAGAACACACTTTCCCCACGTTCCCCCGACACCGTAGCCTTTCATCTCGGGGGATTTCCTTTCCTGCCTTGCGAACGGATGCAGGTTAGGGACACCATAAAACAGCTTCCCTAGGGTATCCGAACGGCTGTCAGCGTACCATTTAGATCCCTTGAGTACAAGCAATAGCGCGCGTTACCTCTCCGGTTTGATGCTCGCTGACAGGCCGAATCCTTTGTGGAACCTTAAGCTGTTGTTCCGGCTTCCCTATCTCTTGCTGGAAAAGGTCTCTCTCGTGCTCTCGGTCAATTGCTCGCTCCTGAAAGTGACAAAACAGTGAGGATGCACCATTTCACGTAAAAACTGTCTAAATTAAGGATATTACAGCTTCTTGCTTCTTTTAACACGAGGCTGCTAACGGTACATCAGTAGCATTATTACACGTCAGTACGAGCCGGCAACGCGCGCTGGCAGCCCAGAAAGCCAACCCCACCCTGGGCTGCATCAAGAGAAGCGTGGCCAGCGGGTCACGGGAGGCGATTCTACCCCCCTCTACTCTGCGCACGCGAGACCCCACCTGGAGTACGGTGTCCAGCTTTGGAGTCCTCGACACGGGAAGGACGTGGACCTGTTGGAAGGGGCCCAGCGGAGGGCCACGAAAACCATCGGAGGGACGGAGCACCTCCCCTGTGAAGAGAGACTGAGAGAGCTGGGGTTGTTCAGCCTGGAGAAGAGAAGGCTCCGGGGAGACCTCAGAGCAGCCTTCCAATATCTGAAGGGAGCCTACGGGAGAGCCGGAGAGGGACTCTCTGTCGGGAAAGGTAGCGACAGGACAAGGGGTAACGGTTTTAAATCGGAAGAGGGGAGATTCAGACTAGATGTTAGGAGGAAATTCTTTACCGTGAGGGTGGTGAGGCACTGGAACAGGTTGCCCGGGGAAGCTGTGGATGCCCCATCCCTGGAAGTGTTTAAGGCCAGGCTGGACGGGGCTTTGAGCAACCCGCTCTAGTGGAGGCGTCCCTGCCCAAGGCAGGGGGGCTGCAACACGATGATCTTGAAGGTCCCTTCCAATTCTAACCATTCTACGATTCTATGGTTTTTAAGGTGGCAGAACCTCTTGCGACTTCCATTAACAAAAACTACTCTCACCATTCGGGGCAACAAATCTCACATTTTTGAATAAAAACACGAGGACGGCACTGATACAGCCAGTATTATTTCACAAAAAGGACAGTTTTGTCTCTTCTGTTCAAAGCACAGCATACAAATAGCAATAGGCCAGTATTTTATGGTCTCCTTTCCTCGCGTTCATCCTTCATATATGTAGCATAAATAGGAATTAAGAATAGAAATTAACTTTGTGTTCATACTGAGGAGGAGCCAATGGGAAAAAAGAAATTCTAAATTTTGCATTTCAGTGTTACTTTTGACCAGCTGCAGTTGTTATATCCCACTCTGATATTTGGGGAATACATCTTTATACTGGAAATAAGGCACAGCCGCTGGCATCCGGTGAAACGTCACCTTTAAATGCCACTTTGCTGAACAGACAAACCTGATCAGACGCATTGAAATAAACTAGCTCAAGTAGCTGATACACAGAGGAATGCTCTGTCTAGCAACAGAAGCTTTTGCAAAAATGGAGGAAGCCAGAATAAAGCTGCAACAGTTACAAGTTGCAGATTTGAAAACCTCACCTGCTGTTTGAGCACCCCGCAGCCCGCCCAGCCCCTGCTTTCCCCCGCAGCCCCCAACGCCCTCCTGCCCACCCCCCCTGCAGAACCAGCCAAAACGGCTTCTGCTCTCCGCCCCCAAACCGCATCACTTACTGCCCCCTTCCGAGCCCCAAAACCCAGCCGCTGAGCCTCTGCGCGAGTCCCCAAAACGCCGGACTCCACCCCCGCCCCTCAGCCCAAAGCCACACGACTCCCTCTCCGGCTGAAGCCCCAACACCAGCCACGCGAGCCCGTTTGCCAGCCCCGGGAGCCGCGAGCACCTCCCCAGACGCCTCAGCCCGCCCCCCCGCAACGCCGTCTCCCCTCGGAGCCGCCTCGGGACCCCGGCCGCCTTCCCCGCGCCCCCCCGCTGGCCTCGACGCTGTCCAGCGGCACCGCGACGCTGTCCGGCTGCCCGGTGCTTTCCGCCCGCGCCGGTCCGGTGCGGTGCGGTCCGGTCCGCGCCGCGCCGCAGCCGCTTCTGCGCGCGCCGCCATTTTCCCCCGGCCCCCTCCGCTTCCGGAGCGGCTCGGCCCGCCCATGCGGCGCGCCCATTGGTCACGGCGCCGGAAGCGGCTTCCATCCTCGGGGAGCCCGTCCCATTGGTCGGTCGCGCCGTCAATCTTCAGCGCCTCCCACCCCGGCCAATCGGAGCGCGGCAGGCGATCCGACCAATCGGAGCGCGGCGGTCGCGCTGTGATTGGCTCGTCTTCCTGTCAATCCGCCAGGGGGCGGTTGCCATGGTGAGGACGCCCCGCCCGGTGGCGCATGCGCAGTAGTGAGGGCGGCGCCGTCCTTACTACTGCGCATGCGCGACCGGGCGGGGCTTCCTCACCATGGCAACCGCCCCCGGGCGGATTGACAGGAGGACGAGCCAATCACAACGCGACCGCCCCGCTCCGATTGGTCGGATCGCCTGCCGCGCTCCGATTGGCCGGACTGGGAGGCGCTGGAGATTGACGGCGCGACCGACCAATGGGACGGGGGCTCCTAGAGGACGGACGCCGCTTACGGCACCGCGACCAATGGGCGCGCGGTATGGGCGGGCCGAGCCGCTCCGGAACCGGAGGGGGCCGGGGGAAAACGGCGGCCAGCCCAGAAATCGCTGCGGACCGGTCCGCAGCGGCCGGAAAGCACCGGGCAGCCGGACAGCGCCCACGCCCACGCCCCCTTCCTTGTCCCCCTCTGAGACCTCACCGGGGCCATGAGCGGTGACCGCTCTCAGCCCGCTTCCCTCCACCCAGGGACCGTGACCACTTACCGGCGGGCAGGCCTTCCCGCTCTCTGCCCTGTCCCCGCTCGCAGTCCGGGCAGCCGCAGCCGTCGCCTCGGCGCCAAAAACCTCCGGTGTTCGCCCCGCAACCAGCCCCAGGGACGCCGCGGCGCTCTGCGCGTGGCCCCGGGGGCCGTGGGGGCGACAGCAGCCAGTCCGCCGGCGTCCAGGAAGGCAGGCGGGGGTGCCGCCTTATCCACCACAGAGACATCGGGGAGCTTTGCGTCCCTGCAGGAAAACGGGGCTGCGTTTTTTTCCTCCTGTCCCGCTGCACCGATCCAGCTCCCCAGGGCGGGAGGGGAAACGGGGGAAGGGGCTGCTTTTCATAGAATCATAGAATCGTCTAGGTTGCAAGAGACCCTTGGCATCATCGAGTCCAACCATCTACCCTACTCTACAAAGTTCTCCCCTACACCATATCCCCCAACACCACATCTCGACGGTTCTTAAACACATCCAGGGATGGTGACTCGACCACCTCCCTGGGTAGCCTGTTCCAATGCCCGACCACTCCCTCTGTGAAACATTCTTTCCTAATGTCCAGTCTAAACCTACCCTGTTGGAGCTTGAAGCCGTTCCCTCTCGTTCTGTCATTACCTACCCGTGCCAAGAGACCAGCACCGACCTCTCTACAGTGTCCTTTCAAGTAGTTTTAGAGAGTGACGAGGTCTCCCCTCAGCCCCCTCTTCCTCATACTAAACAGTCCCAGCTCCTTCAACCGCTCTTCATAGGATTTGTTTTCCAGGCCCTTCACCAGCTTCGTTGCCCTCCTCTGCACTCGCTCCAGCACCTCGACATCTCTCTTGGATTGAGGTGCCCAAAACCGGACGCAATACTCCAGGTGTGGCCTCACCAGTGCCGAGTACAGGGGCACAATCGCCTCCCTACTTCTGCTGCTCACGCTGTTTCTAATACAAGCCAGGATGCCGTTGGCTTTCGTGGCCACCTGGGCACACTGCCGGCTCACGTTCAGCCGCTTGTCCATTAGAACCCCCAGGTCTCTTTCTTCCAGGTGGTTTTCCAGCCACATTTCCCCAAGCCTGTAGCGCTGCTCGGGGTTATTGTGGCCCACGCGCAGAACCTGGCACTTGCCCTTCTTGAAACTCATACCACTGATGTTGGCCCAACGATCCAATCTACCTAAGTCTCTCTGTAGAGCTTCCCTATCCTCCTGGGAATCAACACTCCTGCTTAAAGCGCTTTTGAAAGCGCTTGGACGCCGGCAAGAGAGAGCAGAGGGGAGGGCCAGTTTGGAAATCCCTTCTAGCGATAGGCTCTCTTTGCAGTCTGGAACCATCTACAGCACAGGCGTTTACGCCTCCGCACTGACCGACCCGTGGGTAAGACTTAGGGAAAACGGATGCTCTTGATACACTTCGACAGAACGTCTGCTAAGAGTCACATCTGTTTAGACTTACAGATTAACACGCACGATAGATAGACAACATCCAATTGGACTAGCGACCTGTCCAGACATCCGCTTTGACGCTTCAATCTCTCTTTATAAATAAATCTTTTCAAAAATCTTTCCGTCGTCTAAACTCCCATTAAATAATACAGAATCCTTAGAGATACGGGTTGGTATTTGGAACTCCTTTTATATACGTAAGGGAATATTATTTTTCAACACACAGAAAAATGAGAGATTGTTCTCTACTCCAGTGCCTCACCCCCGCATATACAGCTTTTAAACACCACCGCCCAAAACCCCAACCACCTGCCCCGCACCAAGTTTTCAGGCGTTTGGGGGCCGTGACCCACCCTCTTGTGGGGGGAACCCCACTTAACCCCCACTCACCTGCTCCTCTGCCGCACCGTCGCTCCCCCGCTGACATCCGGCTGCCCCAAATGACATCATCACACCCCCTCCCCCCCCCCCCCCACCGGTTTTTTTAATTCGCCCCCAAAAATGCACCGAACGACCAGACCCAGGGCTGGCCCCTTCCCCTCAGGCGGCTCCACCACCGGCTGCAAACCCGGGCCGGGGCATCTGTCGAGCAGCACGAGACGCAGACAACGAGGCACCTGCAAAACAAACAGCAAACCCCAACCGGAGATCAGCATCATCAAACGAAAGAGCACCGAAGAGAGTAGAGGAATTCCCTCCGGCCGAGGGACAGGACAGGAGCTGAGCTACAGGAGGATTGCGGGGAAACAGCTCCGCTCCAAAGACGGCACGGCCTGCCAAAGCCGGAGCCATCCCGACGCTTCAGGTCCCTATTCAGACTGACCCGTGCCACTTGCAACACCTTCTCAGCCTAACAGCGTAACAAACCCTCCGCCCGCTGGGGGGAAGCGCCTCCTCCCTTCCCTTTCCCTGCCGCTGGAAAGCTCTGCGCGCGTTTAGATACGGCCAAGAAAAATACTCACGCTAGAAAAGCCTCGGACTTTTTCTTCGGCGCTAATTCAACTGGCACAGCTCCGAACCCCCACCGTTGCGCTCTCCGTCTCCAGAACGCGCAGTTGTCATTTGACCGGGGGCTGCTTTCTCTCCTACCCAAGGAGGAGGGACATCTGGCCGGCGGCACTGCCCGAGAGAGATGCTACCGCACTGCCGGGGAAACGCGCCGCTGAAAGCCAGGCAGAAATCAGGTTCTTCAGAGCGCTCCGCCTAAAGAAAAGGGGGGGGAAAAACAAAAAACAAAAAAACTAGAAAAAAAACCCAACCAAAAACCCAACCCGTTACCTTCAGTCGCCTCTCTTTTCAAAGATTTGGAACAAATACCTCGCCGCTTAGGGACGCCTAAGACGCTGTAGGCTACAGCCGGTGGACGGTTGCCGTTTAAAGCCTGCAAGTCAGTTTGCACGTTATACGACTTTAACCCTTTTTTTAAAGTCTCCTTTACGATAGAAAAAACCAGGAAGGTAAGAGATTCCCCAAACGGCTGTACTTTTGGCGGGGGGAAATCCAATCCCCGGTGCCGCAGTCCACCAGGCTACCGAAAACGACCGGCGGACCGGCCAAGGCTTTTGGCTGTGCCGAACACGCAGAGGAACAGGGTTTGGCCGTGTCCCCGCTGTTACGGGGGACCCAGAGCCCAAAGGCCGGCCATGCCATCGGCCGTCGGAAGAGGTGCCGCGCTCGGGCCTTTGGAAGGACATCGTCTTTCTTTTTGTCCCTATTTAATAGAGCGCGCGACGTCTCCTCGCTGATGACTTCTGCTGCCCAGCGCATCGTCTCCGAGGATCCCCTCTCGTGGGAACTTCAGGAGAGGCAACCGCTTGGCACGAGAAACCGGTGCCCTTTCAGAAAGGGAAACCTCCTTCCGACTGACGTCCAAATGACACGCCGTAGGCTACGGACAACGGACGTTCCTGGAAGGCTCGACTCACCTAAGCCACCTCAGGACTCGCCGCCACCAGTGACGAGGCTGATGATGCTCCTTGGTTCGTGGCAAAGCCTGGAAAACAGGCAGAAGCGGCGCCGGTTCGTCCCGTTTTGTCCACGTCTCTTCGTTGACCGCCCCGGCTTTCAGCGCAGATGCCATGAAAGAGGAGTGACAAAGAAAAGGCGAGGTCAGGCAGCAAAAGAGCTCTGCAGGCTGCCACCTGCAGTCAACCGCGCACCCTGTTTTGGAAGCCACACGCCCGCCCGCCCGCCCGCCACCCCCCGCCCAAAACAAACAAACAAACAAACAAACAAAGAGACAAGAACCCCGGCACCTGGCCTCTTTCTTGTCTTCAGGAGCTCATCCTGAAGCTCATCGCTTCTGTCTTGTCAGAGCAGGAAGCGCAGACCATCTGTATCCCGAGGACACCTGACCGGGATTAACACGTGTCCAGAGGTAGTCCCCATCTCTACGAGCGTGTCGCTTTGGTGCTTTTAATAATCCTAACTCGACGGTAGTCACTGGGACGGTCCTTTACGGTGGCTTCTTCAGACTTCTGGATCGCCAGTCCCAGTATTTCCATTTCATCCTACCAAAAAAAACCCCAAAGCACGTTACAGCTGCACATAACATTTTCTGCACGTTCTTGTACGAGTATTTAAGGCGTAGGAGAAAGAGAAGATCTGAAAGGCAGAAGAGGCATTCAAAAACCGTGCAACTATGAAAAAGTAAAGCAGCTCTCTCGGAAAAGCACGAGAAACGGCCATAAAAGGTATACTTATGAAATACGCCAAGTAATATCGGGGCACCAAAATATACTATATAGGAAGGCTAGGTGGCTCATTTGATAGAAATTCGATGTAAATCTAAGACAGTACCGAGAATTCTGTCTGTAAATGGGTAATATTCGGCACCACTCGGCTCTAAAATTGCCGCTGCGCCTGCCTGTGAAAAATCCTACTTTAAAAGCATCTAGTACGAACCTTAAAGTTTTCATCACAGTTACAGCCATCTTTCACCTTAAAGCATGCTTTACATTTCTGCTGCAGCCTATCTGCCAACTTGGAGTGTACACATCTGGGTATACACGCTTGTAATTCAGGACGATTCCCACAAATCGTTTCTGTGCAGAAAAACAGGCCTCGTTTCATTATGCAATCAAATTTGAAATTTTTTTTCTCGGGAGAAGTTTTGCCTTTTTAACTGTGAGAATTTTAACTAGGAATTCACACGCTGCCCATGCCTCAAATTATGAGGAGACGCATCACAAAACGAACTCAAAACGAACATCCCGGATTCAGGAAAACTAATTGTGCCTCCCCCCTCTGTGGAACGTGTCCGTAGGACAGGAGCGGGCACCCGCTTTGCCACAGAAGCAGACGGATGCGGAATTGCTCCACGCGTGTCGGTTAACACACATTCGGCTAATGGCCCACCACTCCTTGTACGCACAGGCTGACGACAGCCAGGTCGCCCGGTACGGGCTGAACACTTTGCAGGATTTGTTACAAACCTTTTTAGTGAAATAGATTTTGAAACCCCAGGAAACACACCCCTACCTCCGAGAATTGTAGGGCAATAAATATTTTGACAACTTACATTTCACGTCTATCCATGTATGTCCCATTACTGTCTGTGGTCATAAACTATCTAATATAGAATACTAAACGTTGCTACCATTTAAGAACCGAACGACAGCAACTGAACTGAACCGAAAGGAAGAGCTTTTCTTTGAAAATCGCAGTGCCACCTGAGAAGAAGCTGAAGACTGAAAATCGGGCGAGAGAATCACGCAAAAATATCAGCCTTGCTCTAAAAGCAAGACAGGAGAAAACCCACCAAAAAATAAAATGCAGTTTAATTGACCCAAAGGTCACCAAACAAAACAGGCAAAAAGCTTCACAATACACAGCGTTTGCACCGCTGTCGCTTTTCTGGCTTTTGCTGGGCCTAAGAGGTTGCTGTGACTTCCTCGAGCTGCCCTTCTGCGGTCACCAGATTGTTTCAGGGGAGACAGACGTCTCCCGGGGAGGCGCACGCAGAGAGCGCCGCTACGTCTCGGCTGTGACCCCTTGGTCACTGCGTTCCTGCGGTGCCCGTACCCGTGCTACCAACAGGATGTCACAAAAGGACGCAAGAGCAGGGGGAATCGCTACAGGAGTCCTGAATGTTTCCACGGGCTTTTGAAAACCCCATTTTCTAAATTAAGTTACGCGAGGGAGTCTTTTTGAAAGTTACGAGGCTTCTGTGTGTCTGCTACTAAAAACATCCAACCGACCGACTCAAAAAACACCCAGAACACACTTTCCCCACGTTCCCCCGACACCGTAGCCTTTCATCTCGGGGGATTTCCTTTCCTGCCTTGCGAACGGATGCAGGTTAGGGACACCATAAAACAGCTTCCCTAGGGTATCCGAACGGCTGTCAGCGTACCATTTAGATCCCTTGAGTACAAGCAATAGCGCGCGTTACCTCTCCGGTTTGATGCTCGCTGACAGGCCGAATCCTTTGTGGAACCTTAAGCTGTTGTTCCGGCTTCCCTATCTCTTGCTGGAAAAGGTCTCTCTCGTGCTCTCGGTCAATTGCTCGCTCCTGAAAGTGACAAAACAGTGAGGATGCACCATTTCACGTAAAAACTGTCTAAATTAAGGATATTACAGCTTCTTGCTTCTTTTAACACGAGGCTGCTAACGGTACATCAGTAGCATTATTACACGTCAGTACGAGCCGGCAACGCGCGCTGGCAGCCCAGAAAGCCAACCCCACCCTGGGCTGCATCAAGAGAAGCGTGGCCAGCGGGTCACGGGAGGCGATTCTACCCCCCTCTACTCTGCGCACGCGAGACCCCACCTGGAGTACGGTGTCCAGCTTTGGAGTCCTCGACACGGGAAGGACGTGGACCTGTTGGAAGGGGCCCAGCGGAGGGCCACGAAAACCATCGGAGGGACGGAGCACCTCCCCTGTGAAGAGAGACTGAGAGAGCTGGGGTTGTTCAGCCTGGAGAAGAGAAGGCTCCGGGGAGACCTCAGAGCAGCCTTCCAATATCTGAAGGGAGCCTACGGGAGAGCCGGAGAGGGACTCTCTGTCGGGAAAGGTAGCGACAGGACAAGGGGTAACGGTTTTAAATCGGAAGAGGGGAGATTCAGACTAGATGTTAGGAGGAAATTCTTTACCGTGAGGGTGGTGAGGCACTGGAACAGGTTGCCCGGGGAAGCTGTGGATGCCCCATCCCTGGAAGTGTTTAAGGCCAGGCTGGACGGGGCTTTGAGCAACCCGCTCTAGTGGAGGCGTCCCTGCCCAAGGCAGGGGGGCTGCAACACGATGATCTTGAAGGTCCCTTCCAATTCTAACCATTCTACGATTCTATGGTTTTTAAGGTGGCAGAACCTCTTGCGACTTCCATTAACAAAAACTACTCTCACCATTCGGGGCAACAAATCTCACATTTTTGAATAAAAACACGAGGACGGCACTGATACAGCCAGTATTATTTCACAAAAAGGACAGTTTTGTCTCTTCTGTTCAAAGCACAGCATACAAATAGCAATAGGCCAGTATTTTATGGTCTCCTTTCCTCGCGTTCATCCTTCATATATGTAGCATAAATAGGAATTAAGAATAGAAATTAACTTTGTGTTCATACTGAGGAGGAGCCAATGGGAAAAAAGAAATTCTAAATTTTGCATTTCAGTGTTACTTTTGACCAGCTGCAGTTGTTATATCCCACTCTGATATTTGGGGAATACATCTTTATACTGGAAATAAGGCACAGCCGCTGGCATCCGGTGAAACGTCACCTTTAAATGCCACTTTGCTGAACAGACAAACCTGATCAGACGCATTGAAATAAACTAGCTCAAGTAGCTGATACACAGAGGAATGCTCTGTCTAGCAACAGAAGCTTTTGCAAAAATGGAGGAAGCCAGAATAAAGCTGCAACAGTTACAAGTTGCAGATTTGAAAACCTCACCTGCTGTTTGAGCACCCCGCAGCCCGCCCAGCCCCTGCTTTCCCCCGCAGCCCCCAACACCCTCCTGCCCACCCCCCCTGCAGAACCAGCCAAAACGGCTTCTGCTCTCCGCCCCCAAACCGCATCACTTACTGCCCCCTTCCGAGCCCCAAAACCCAGCCGCTGAGCCTCTGCGCGAGTCCCCAAAACGCCGGACTCCACCCCCGCCCCTCAGCCCAAAGCCACACGACTCCCTCTCCGGCTGAAGCCCCAACACCAGCCACGCGAGCCCGTTTGCCAGCCCCGGGAGCCGCGAGCACCTCCCCAGACGCCTCAGCCCGCCCCCCCGCAACGCCGTCTCCCCTCGGAGCCGCCTCGGGACCCCGGCCGCCTTCCCCGCGCCCCCCCGCTGGCCTCGACGCTGTCCAGCGGCACCGCGACGCTGTCCGGCTGCCCGGTGCTTTCCGCCCGCGCCGGTCCGGTGCGGTGCGGTGCGGTCCGCGCCGCGCCGCAGCCGCTTCTGCGCGCGCCGCCATTTTCCCCCGGCCCCCTCCGCTTCCGGAGCGGCTCGGCCCGCCCATGCGGCGCGCCCATTGGTCACGGCGCCGGAAGCGGCTTCCATCCTCGGGGAGCCCGTCCCATTGGTCGGTCGCGCCGTCAATCTTCAGCGCCTCCCACCCCGGCCAATCGGAGCGCGGCAGGCGATCCGACCAATCGGAGCGCGGCGGTCGCGCTGTGATTGGCTCGTCTTCCTGTCAATCCGCCAGGGGGCGGTTGCCATGGTGAGGACGCCCCGCCCGGTGGCGCATGCGCAGTAGTGAGGGCGGCGCCGTCCTTACTACTGCGCATGCGCGACCAGGCGGGGCTTCCTCACCATGGCAACCGCCCCCGGGCGGATTGACAGGAGGACGAGCCAATCACAACGCGACCGCCCCGCTCCGATTGGTCGGATCGCCTGCCGCGCTCCGATTGGCCGGACTGGGAGGCGCTGGAGATTGACGGCGCGATCGACCAATGGGACGGGGGCTCCTAGAGGACGGACGCCGCTTACGGCACCGCGACCAATGGGCGCGCGGTATGGGCGGGCCGAGCCGCTCCGGAACCGGAGGGGGCCGGGGGGAAAACGGCGGCCAGCCCAGAAATCGCTGCGGACCGGTCCGCAGCGGCCGGAAAGCACCGGGCAGCCGGACAGCGCCCACGCCCACGCCCCCTTCCTTGTCCCCCTCTGAGACCTCACCGGGGCCATGAGCGGTGACCGCTCTCAGCCCGCTTCCCTCCACCCAGGGACCGTGACCACTTACCGGCGGGCAGGCCTTCCCGCTCTCTGCCCTGTCCCCGCTCGCAGTCCGGGCAGCCGCAGCCGTCGCCTCGGCGCCAAAAACCTCCGGTGTTCGCCCCGCAACCAGCCCCAGGGACGCCGCGGCGCTCTGCGCGTGGCCCCGGGGGCCGTGGGGGCGACAGCAGCCAGTCCGCCGGCGTCCAGGAAGGCAGGCGGGGGTGCCGCCTTATCCACCACAGAGACATCGGGGAGCTTTGCGTCCCTGCAGGAAAACGGGGCTGCGTTTTTTTCCTCCTGTCCCGCTGCACCGATCCAGCTCCCCAGGGCGGGAGGGGAAACGGGGGAAGGGGCTGCTTTTCATAGAATCATAGAATCGTCTAGGTTGCAAGAGACCCTTGGCATCATCGAGTCCAACCATCTACCCTACTCTACAAAGTTCTCCCCTACACCATATCCCCCAACACCACATCTCGACGGTTCTTAAACACATCCAGGGATGGTGACTCGACCACCTCCCTGGGTAGCCTGTTCCAATGCCCGACCACTCCCTCTGTGAAACATTCTTTCCTAATGTCCAGTCTAAACCTACCCTGTTGGAGCTTGAAGCCGTTCCCTCTCGTTCTGTCATTACCTACCCGTGCCAAGAGACCAGCACCGACCTCTCTACAGTGTCCTTTCAAGTAGGTTTAGAGAGTGACGAGGTCTCCCCTCAGCCCCCTCTTCCTCATACTAAACAGTCCCAGCTCCTTCAACCGCTCTTCATAGGATTTGTTTTCCAGGCCCTTCACCAGCTTCGTTGCCCTCCTCTGCACTCGCTCCAGCACCTCGACATCTCTCTTGGATTGAGGTGCCCAAAACCGGACGCAATACTCCAGGTGTGGCCTCACCAGTGCCGAGTACAGGGGCACAATCGCCTCCCTACTTCTGCTGCTCACGCTGTTTCTAATACAAGCCAGGATGCCGTTGGCTTTCGTGGCCACCTGGGCACACTGCCGGCTCACGTTCAGCCGCTTGTCCATTAGAACCCCCAGGTCTCTTTCTTCCAGGTGGTTTTCCAGCCACATTTCCCCAAGCCTGTAGCGCTGCTCGGGGTTATTGTGGCCCACGCGCAGAACCTGGCACTTGCCCTTGTTGAAACTCATACCACTGATGTTGGCCCAACGATCCAATCTACCTAAGTCTCTCTGTAGAGCTTCCCTATCCTCCTGGGAATCAACACTCCTGCTTAAAGCGCTTTTGAAAGCGCTTGGACGCCGGCAAGAGAGAGCAGAGGGGAGGGCCAGTTTGGAAATCCCTTCTAGCGATAGGCTCTCTTTGCAGTCTGGAACCATCTACAGCACAGGCGTTTACGCCTCCGCACTGACCGACCCGTGGGTAAGACTTAGGGAAAACGGATGCTCTTGATACACTTCGACAGAACGTCTGCTAAGAGTCACATCTGTTTAGACTTACAGATTAACACGCACGATAGACAACATCCAATTGGACTAGCGACCTGTCCAGACATCCGCTTTGACGCTTCAATCTCTCTTTATAAATAAATCTTTTCAAAAATCTTTCCGTCGTCTAAACTCCCATTAAATAATACAGAATCCTTAGAGATACGGGTTGGTATTTGGAACTCCTTTTATATACGTAAGGGAATATTATTTTTCAACACACAGAAAAATGAGAGATTGTTCTCTACTCCAGTGCCTCACCCCCGCATATACAGCTTTTAAACACCACCGCCCAAAACCCCAACCACCTGCCCCGCACCAAGTTTTCAGGCGTTTGGGGGCCGTGACCCACCCTCTTGTGGGGGGAACCCCACTTAACCCCCACTCACCTGCTCCTCTGCCGCACCGTCGCTCCCCCGCTGACATCCGGCTGCCCCAAATGACATCATCACACCCCCTCCCCCCCCCCCCACCGGTTTTTTTAATTCGCCCCCAAAAATGCACCGAACGACCAGACCCAGGGCTGGCCCCTTCCCCTCAGGCGGCTCCACCACCGGCTGCAAACCCGGGCCGGGGCATCTGTCGAGCAGCACGAGACGCAGACAACGAGGCACCTGCAAAACAAACAGCAAACCCCAACCGGAGATCAGCATCATCAAACGAAAGAGCACCGAAGAGAGTAGAGGAATTCCCTCCGGCCGAGGGACAGGACAGGAGCTGAGCTACAGGAGGATTGCGGGGAAACAGCTCCGCTCCAAAGACGGCACGGCCTGCCAAAGCCGGAGCCATCCCGACGCTTCAGGTCCCTATTCAGACTGACCCGTGCCACTTGCAACACCTTCTCAGCCTAACAGCGTAACAAACCCTCCGCCCGCTGGGGGGAAGCGCCTCCTCCCTTCCCTTTCCCTGCCGCTGGAAAGCTCTGCGCGCGTTTAGATACGGCCAAGAAAAATACTCACGCTAGAAAAGCCTCGGACTTTTTCTTCGGCGCTAATTCAACTGGCACAGCTCCGAACCCCCACCGTTGCGCTCTCCGTCTCCAGAACGCGCAGTTGTCATTTGACCGGGGGCTGCTTTCTCTCCTACCCAAGGAGGAGGGACATCTGGCCGGCGGCACTGCCCGAGAGAGATGCTACCGCACTGCCGGGGAAACGCGCCGCTGAAAGCCAGGCAGAAATCAGGTTCTTCAGAGCGCTCCGCCTAAAGAAAAGGGGGGGGAAAAACAAAAAACAAAAAAACTAGAAAAAAAACCCAACCAAAAACCCAACCCGTTACCTTCAGTCGCCTCTCTTTTCAAAGATTTGGAACAAATACCTCGCCGCTTAGGGACGCCTAAGACGCTGTAGGCTACAGCCGGTGGACGGTTGCCGTTTAAAGCCTGCAAGTCAGTTTGCACGTTATACGACTTTAACCCTTTTTTTAAAGTCTCCTTTACGATAGAAAAAACCAGGAAGGTAAGAGATTCCCCAAACGGCTGTACTTTTGGCGGGGGGAAATCCAATCCCCGGTGCCGCAGTCCACCAGGCTACCGAAAACGACCGGCGGACCGGCCAAGGCTTTTGGCTGTGCCGAACACGCAGAGGAACAGGGTTTGGCCGTGTCCCCGCTGTTACGGGGGACCCAGAGCCCAAAGGCCGGCCATGCCATCGGCCGTCGGAAGAGGTGCCGCGCTCGGGCCTTTGGAAGGACATCGTCTTTCTTTTTGTCCCTATTTAATAGAGCGCGCGACGTCTCCTCGCTGATGACTTCTGCTGCCCAGCGCATCGTCTCCGAGGATCCCCTCTCGTGGGAACTTCAGGAGAGGCAACCGCTTGGCACGAGAAACCGGTGCCCTTTCAGAAAGGGAAACCTCCTTCCGACTGACGTCCAAATGACACGCCGTAGGCTACGGACAACGGACGTTCCTGGAAGGCTCGACTCACCTAAGCCACCTCAGGACTCGCCGCCACCAGTGACGAGGCTGATGATGCTCCTTGGTTCGTGGCAAAGCCTGGAAAACAGGCAGAAGCGGCGCCGGTTCGTCCCGTTTTGTCCACGTCTCTTCGTTGACCGCCCCGGCTTTCAGCGCAGATGCCATGAAAGAGGAGTGACAAAGAAAAGGCGAGGTCAGGCAGCAAAAGAGCTCTGCAGGCTGCCACCTGCAGTCAACCGCGCACCCTGTTTTGGAAGCCACACGCCCGCCCGCCCGCCCGCCACCCCCCGCCCAAAACAAACAAACAAACAAACAAACAAAGAGACAAGAACCCCGGCACCTGGCCTCTTTCTTGTCTTCAGGAGCTCATCCTGAAGCTCATCGCTTCTGTCTTGTCAGAGCAGGAAGCGCAGACCATCTGTATCCCGAGGACACCTGACCGGGATTAACACGTGTCCAGAGGTAGTCCCCATCTCTACGAGCGTGTCGCTTTGGTGCTTTTAATAATCCTAACTCGACGGTAGTCACTGGGACGGTCCTTTACGGTGGCTTCTTCAGACTTCTGGATCGCCAGTCCCAGTATTTCCATTTCATCCTACCAAAAAAAACCCCAAAGCACGTTACAGCTGCACATAACATTTTCTGCACGTTCTTGTACGAGTATTTAAGGCGTAGGAGAAAGAGAAGATCTGAAAGGCAGAAGAGGCATTCAAAAACCGTGCAACTATGAAAAAGTAAAGCAGCTCTCTCGGAAAAGCACGAGAAACGGCCATAAAAGGTATACTTATGAAATACGCCAAGTAATATCGGGGCACCAAAATATACTATATAGGAAGGCTAGGTGGCTCATTTGATAGAAATTCGATGTAAATCTAAGACAGTACCGAGAATTCTGTCTGTAAATGGGTAATATTCGGCACCACTCGGCTCTAAAATTGCCGCTGCGCCTGCCTGTGAAAAATCCTACTTTAAAAGCATCTAGTACGAACCTTAAAGTTTTCATCACAGTTACAGCCATCTTTCACCTTAAAGCATGCTTTACATTTCTGCTGCAGCCTATCTGCCAACTTGGAGTGTACACATCTGGGTATACACGCTTGTAATTCAGGACGATTCCCACAAATCGTTTCTGTGCAGAAAAACAGGCCTCGTTTCATTATGCAATCAAATTTGAAATTTTTTTTCTCGGGAGAAGTTTTGCCTTTTTAACTGTGAGAATTTTAACTAGGAATTCACACGCTGCCCATGCCTCAAATTATGAGGAGACGCATCACAAAACGAACTCAAAACGAACATCCCGGATTCAGGAAAACTAATTGTGCCTCCCCCCTCTGTGGAACGTGTCCGTAGGACAGGAGCGGGCACCCGCTTTGCCACAGAAGCAGACGGATGCGGAATTGCTCCACGCGTGTCGGTTAACACACATTCGGCTAATGGCCCACCACTCCTTGTACGCACAGGCTGACGACAGCCAGGTCGCCCGGTACGGGCTGAACACTTTGCAGGATTTGTTACAAACCTTTTTAGTGAAATAGATTTTGAAACCCCAGGAAACACACCCCTACCTCCGAGAATTGTAGGGCAATAAATATTTTGACAACTTACATTTCACGTCTATCCATGTATGTCCCATTACTGTCTGTGGTCATAAACTATCTAATATAGAATACTAAACGTTGCTACCATTTAAGAACCGAACGACAGCAACTGAACTGAACCGAAAGGAAGAGCTTTTCTTTGAAAATCGCAGTGCCACCTGAGAAGAAGCTGAAGACTGAAAATCGGGCGAGAGAATCACGCAAAAATATCAGCCTTGCTCTAAAAGCAAGACAGGAGAAAACCCACCAAAAAATAAAATGCAGTTTAATTGACCCAAAGGTCACCAAACAAAACAGGCAAAAAGCTTCACAATACACAGCGTTTGCACCGCTGTCGCTTTTCTGGCTTTTGCTGGGCCTAAGAGGTTGCTGTGACTTCCTCGAGCTGCCCTTCTGCGGTCACCAGATTGTTTCAGGGGAGACAGACGTCTCCCGGGGAGGCGCACGCAGAGAGCGCCGCTACGTCTCGGCTGTGACCCCTTGGTCACTGCGTTCCTGCGGTGCCCGTACCCGTGCTACCAACAGGATGTCACAAAAGGACGCAAGAGCAGGGGGAATCGCTACAGGAGTCCTGAATGTTTCCACGGGCTTTTGAAAACCCCATTTTCTAAATTAAGTTACGCGAGGGAGTCTTTTTGAAAGTTACGAGGCTTCTGTGTGTCTGCTACTAAAAACATCCAACCGACCGACTCAAAAAACACCCAGAACACACTTTCCCCACGTTCCCCCGACACCGTAGCCTTTCATCTCGGGGGATTTCCTTTCCTGCCTTGCGAACGGATGCAGGTTAGGGACACCATAAAACAGCTTCCCTAGGGTATCCGAACGGCTGTCAGCGTACCATTTAGATCCCTTGAGTACAAGCAATAGCGCGCGTTACCTCTCCGGTTTGATGCTCGCTGACAGGCCGAATCCTTTGTGGAACCTTAAGCTGTTGTTCCGGCTTCCCTATCTCTTGCTGGAAAAGGTCTCTCTCCTGCTCTCGGTCAATTGCTCGCTCCTGAAAGTGACAAAACAGTGAGGATGCACCATTTCACGTAAAAACTGTCTAAATTAAGGATATTACAGCTTCTTGCTTCTTTTAACACGAGGCTGCTAACGGTACATCAGTAGCATTATTACACGTCAGTACGAGCCGGCAACGCGCGCTGGCAGCCCAGAAAGCCAACCCCACCCTGGGCTGCATCAAGAGAAGCGTGGCCAGCGGGTCACGGGAGGCGATTCTACCCCCCTCTACTCTGCGCACGCGAGACCCCACCTGGAGTACGGTGTCCAGCTTTGGAGTCCTCGACACGGGAAGGACGTGGACCTGTTGGAAGGGGCCCAGCGGAGGGCCACGAAAACCATCGGAGGGACGGAGCACCTCCCCTGTGAAGAGAGACTGAGAGAGCTGGGGTTGTTCAGCCTGGAGAAGAGAAGGCTCCGGGGAGACCTCAGAGCAGCCTTCCAATATCTGAAGGGAGCCTACGGGAGAGCCGGAGAGGGACTCTCTGTCGGGAAAGGTAGCGACAGGACAAGGGGTAACGGTTTTAAATCGGAAGAGGGGAGATTCAGACTAGATGTTAGGAGGAAATTCTTTACCGTGAGGGTGGTGAGGCACTGGAACAGGTTGCCCGGGGAAGCTGTGGATGCCCCATCCCTGGAAGTGTTTAAGGCCAGGCTGGACGGGGCTTTGAGCAACCCGCTCTAGTGGAGGCGTCCCTGCCCAAGGCAGGGGGGCTGCAACACGATGATCTTGAAGGTCCCTTCCAATTCTAACCATTCTACGATTCTATGGTTTTTAAGGTGGCAGAACCTCTTGCGACTTCCATTAACAAAAACTACTCTCACCATTCGGGGCAACAAATCTCACATTTTTGAATAAAAACACGAGGACGGCACTGATACAGCCAGTATTATTTCACAAAAAGGACAGTTTTGTCTCTTCTGTTCAAAGCACAGCATACAAATAGCAATAGGCCAGTATTTTATGGTCTCCTTTCCTCGCGTTCATCCTTCATATATGTAGCATAAATAGGAATTAAGAATAGAAATTAACTTTGTGTTCATACTGAGGAGGAGCCAATGGGAAAAAAGAAATTCTAAATTTTGCATTTCAGTGTTACTTTTGACCAGCTGCAGTTGTTATATCCCACTCTGATATTTGGGGAATACATCTTTATACTGGAAATAAGGCACAGCCGCTGGCATCCGGTGAAACGTCACCTTTAAATGCCACTTTGCTGAACAGACAAACCTGATCAGACGCATTGAAATAAACTAGCTCAAGTAGCTGATACACAGAGGAATGCTCTGTCTAGCAACAGAAGCTTTTGCAAAAATGGAGGAAGCCAGAATAAAGCTGCAACAGTTACAAGTTGCAGATTTGAAAACCTCACCTGCTGTTTGAGCACCCCGCAGCCCGCCCAGCCCCTGCTTTCCCCCGCAGCCCCCAACGCCCTCCTGCCCACCCCCCCTGCAGAACCAGCCAAAACGGCTTCTGCTCTCCGCCCCCGAACCGCATCACTTACTGCCCCCTTCCGAGCCCCAAAACCCAGCCGCTGAGCCTCTGCGCGAGTCCCCAAAACGCCGGACTCCACCCCCGCCCCTCAGCCCAAAGCCACACGACTCCCTCTCCGGCTGAAGCCCCAACACCAGCCACGCGAGCCCGTTTGCCAGCCCCGGGAGCCGCGAGCACCTCCCCAGACGCCTCAGCCCGCCCCCCCGCAACGCCGTCTCCCCTCGGAGCCGCCTCGGGACCCCGGCCGCCTTCCCCGCGCCCCCCCGCTGGCCTCGACGCTGTCCAGCGGCACCGCGACGCTGTCCGGCTGCCCGGTGCTTTCCGCCCGCGCCGGTCCGGTGCGGTGCGGTGCGGTCCGCGCCGCGCCGCAGCCGCTTCTGCGCGCGCCGCCATTTTCCCCCGGCCCCCTCCGCTTCCGGAGCGGCTCGGCCCGCCCATGCGGCGCGCCCATTGGTCACGGCGCCGGAAGCGGCTTCCATCCTCGGGGAGCCCGTCCCATTGGTCGGTCGCGCCGTCAATCTTCAGCGCCTCCCACCCCGGCCAATCGGAGCGCGGCAGGCGATCCGACCAATCGGAGCGCGGCGGTCGCGCTGTGATTGGCTCGTCTTCCTGTCAATCCGCCAGGGGGCGGTTGCCATGGTGAGGACGCCCCGCCCGGTGGCGCATGCGCAGTAGTGAGGGCGGCGCCGTCCTTACTACTGCGCATGCGCGACCGGGCGGGGCTTCCTCACCATGGCAACCGCCCCCGGGCGGATTGACAGGAGGACGAGCCAATCACAACGCGACCGCCCCGCTCCGATTGGTCGGATCGCCTGCCGCGCTCCGATTGGCCGGACTGGGAGGCGCTGGAGATTGACGGCGCGATCGACCAATGGGACGGGGGCTCCTAGAGGACGGACGCCGCTTACGGCACCGCGACCAATGGGCGCGCGGTATGGGCGGGCCGAGCCGCTCCGGAACCGGAGGGGGCCGGGGGAAAACGGCGGCCAGCCCAGAAATCGCTGCGGACCGGTCCGCAGCGGCCGGAAAGCACCGGGCAGCCGGACAGCGCCCACGCCCACGCCCCCTTCCTTGTCCCCCTCTGAGACCTCACCGGGGCCATGAGCGGTGACCGCTCTCAGCCCGCTTCCCTCCACCCAGGGACCGTGACCACTTACCGGCGGGCAGGCCTTCCCGCTCTCTGCCCTGTCCCCGCTCGCAGTCCGGGCAGCCGCAGCCGTCGCCTCGGCGCCAAAAACCTCCGGTGTTCGCCCCGCAACCAGCCCCAGGGACGCCGCGGCGCTCTGCGCGTGGCCCCGGGGGCCGTGGGGGCGACAGCAGCCAGTCCGCCGGCGTCCAGGAAGGCAGGCGGGGGTGCCGCCTTATCCACCACAGAGACATCGGGGAGCTTTGCGTCCCTGCAGGAAAACGGGGCTGCGTTTTTTTCCTCCTGTCCCGCTGCACCGATCCAGCTCCCCAGGGCGGGAGGGGAAACGGGGGAAGGGGCTGCTTTTCATAGAATCGTCTAGGTTGCAAGAGACCCTTGGCATCATCGAGTCCAACCATCTACCCTACTCTACAAAGTTCTCCCCTACACCATATCCCCCAACACCACATCTCGACGGTTCTTAAACACATCCAGGGATGGTGACTCGACCACCTCCCTGGGTAGCCTGTTCCAATGCCCGACCACTCCCTCTGTGAAACATTCTTTCCTAATGTCCAGTCTAAACCTACCCTGTTGGAGCTTGAAGCCGTTCCCTCTCGTTCTGTCATTACCTACCCGTGCCAAGAGACCAGCACCGACCTCTCTACAGTGTCCTTTCAAGTAGTTTTAGAGAGTGACGAGGTCTCCCCTCAGCCCCCTCTTCCTCATACTAAACAGTCCCAGCTCCTTCAACCGCTCTTCATAGGATTTGTTTTCCAGGCCCTTCACCAGCTTCGTTGCCCTCCTCTGCACTCGCTCCAGCACCTCGACATCTCTCTTGGATTGAGGTGCCCAAAACCGGACGCAATACTCCAGGTGTGGCCTCACCAGTGCCGAGTACAGGGGCACAATCGCCTCCCTACTTCTGCTGCTCACGCTGTTTCTAATACAAGCCAGGATGCCGTTGGCTTTCGTGGCCACCTGGGCACACTGCCGGCTCACGTTCAGCCGCTTGTCCATTAGAACCCCCAGGTCTCTTTCTTCCAGGTGGTTTTCCAGCCACATTTCCCCAAGCCTGTAGCGCTGCTCGGGGTTATTGTGGCCCACGCGCAGAACCTGGCACTTGCCCTTGTTGAAACTCATACCACTGATGTTGGCCCAACGATCCAATCTACCTAAGTCTCTCTGTAGAGCTTCCCTATCCTCCTGGGAATCAACACTCCTGCTTAAAGCGCTTTTGAAAGCGCTTGGACGCCGGCAAGAGAGAGCAGAGGGGAGGGCCAGTTTGGAAATCCCTTCTAGCGATAGGCTCTCTTTGCAGTCTGGAACCATCTACAGCACAGGCGTTTACGCCTCCGCACTGACCGACCCGTGGGTAAGACTTAGGGAAAACGGATGCTCTTGATACACTTCGACAGAACGTCTGCTAAGAGTCACATCTGTTTAGACTTACAGATTAACACGCACGATAGATAGACAACATCCAATTGGACTAGCGACCTGTCCAGACATCCGCTTTGACGCTTCAATCTCTCTTTATAAATAAATCTTTTCAAAAATCTTTCCGTCGTCTAAACTCCCATTAAATAATACAGAATCCTTAGAGATACGGGTTGGTATTTGGAACTCCTTTTATATACGTAAGGGAATATTATTTTTCAACACACAGAAAAATGAGAGATTGTTCTCTACTCCAGTGCCTCACCCCCGCATATACAGCTTTTAAACACCACCGCCCAAAACCCCAACCACCTGCCCCGCACCAAGTTTTCAGGCGTTTGGGGGCCGTGACCCACCCTCTTGTGGGGGGAACCCCACTTAACCCCCACTCACCTGCTCCTCTGCCGCACCGTCGCTCCCCCGCTGACATCCGGCTGCCCCAAATGACATCATCACACCCCCTCCCCCCCCCCCCCACCGGTTTTTTTAATTCGCCCCCAAAAATGCACCGAACGACCAGACCCAGGGCTGGCCCCTTCCCCTCAGGCGGCTCCACCACCGGCTGCAAACCCGGGCCGGGGCATCTGTCGAGCAGCACGAGACGCAGACAACGAGGCACCTGCAAAACAAACAGCAAACCCCAACCGGAGATCAGCATCATCAAACGAAAGAGCACCGAAGAGAGTAGAGGAATTCCCTCCGGCCGAGGGACAGGACAGGAGCTGAGCTACAGGAGGATTGCGGGGAAACAGCTCCGCTCCAAAGACGGCACGGCCTGCCAAAGCCGGAGCCATCCCGACGCTTCAGGTCCCTATTCAGACTGACCCGTGCCACTTGCAACACCTTCTCAGCCTAACAGCGTAACAAACCCTCCGCCCGCTGGGGGGAAGCGCCTCCTCCCTTCCCTTTCCCTGCCGCTGGAAAGCTCTGCGCGCGTTTAGATACGGCCAAGAAAAATACTCACGCTAGAAAAGCCTCGGACTTTTTCTTCGGCGCTAATTCAACTGGCACAGCTCCGAACCCCCACCGTTGCGCTCTCCGTCTCCAGAACGCGCAGTTGTCATTTGACCGGGGGCTGCTTTCTCTCCTACCCAAGGAGGAGGGACATCTGGCCGGCGGCACTGCCCGAGAGAGATGCTACCGCACTGCCGGGGAAACGCGACGCTGAAAGCCAGGCAGAAATCAGGTTCTTCAGAGCGCTCCGCCTAAAGAAAAGGGGGGGGAAAAACAAAAAACAAAAAAACTAGAAAAAAAACCCAACCAAAAACCCAACCCGTTACCTTCAGTCGCCTCTCTTTTCAAAGATTTGGAACAAATACCTCGCCGCTTAGGGACGCCTAAGACGCTGTAGGCTACAGCCGGTGGACGGTTGCCGTTTAAAGCCTGCAAGTCAGTTTGCACGTTATACGACTTTAACCCTTTTTTTAAAGTCTCCTTTACGATAGAAAAAACCAGGAAGGTAAGAGATTCCCCAAACGGCTGTACTTTTGGCGGGGGGAAATCCAATCCCCGGTGCCGCAGTCCACCAGGCTACCGAAAACGACCGGCGGACCGGCCAAGGCTTTTGGCTGTGCCGAACACGCAGAGGAACAGGGTTTGGCCGTGTCCCCGCTGTTACGGGGGACCCAGAGCCCAAAGGCCGGCCATGCCATCGGCCGTCGGAAGAGGTGCCGCGCTCGGGCCTTTGGAAGGACATCGTCTTTCTTTTTGTCCCTATTTAATAGAGCGCGCGACGTCTCCTCGCTGATGACTTCTGCTGCCCAGCGCATCGTCTCCGAGGATCCCCTCTCGTGGGAACTTCAGGAGAGGCAACCGCTTGGCACGAGAAACCGGTGCCCTTTCAGAAAGGGAAACCTCCTTCCGACTGACGTCCAAATGACACGCCGTAGGCTACGGACAACGGACGTTCCTGGAAGGCTCGACTCACCTAAGCCACCTCAGGACTCGCCGCCACCAGTGACGAGGCTGATGATGCTCCTTGGTTCGTGGCAAAGCCTGGAAAACAGGCAGAAGCGGCGCCGGTTCGTCCCGTTTTGTCCACGTCTCTTCGTTGACCGCCCCGGCTTTCAGCGCAGATGCCATGAAAGAGGAGTGACAAAGAAAAGGCGAGGTCAGGCAGCAAAAGAGCTCTGCAGGCTGCCACCTGCAGTCAACCGCGCACCCTGTTTTGGAAGCCACACGCCCGCCCGCCCGCCCGCCACCCCCCGCCCAAAACAAACAAACAAACAAACAAACAAAGAGACAAGAACCCCGGCACCTGGCCTCTTTCTTGTCTTCAGGAGCTCATCCTGAAGCTCATCGCTTCTGTCTTGTCAGAGCAGGAAGCGCAGACCATCTGTATCCCGAGGACACCTGACCGGGATTAACACGTGTCCAGAGGTAGTCCCCATCTCTACGAGCGTGTCGCTTTGGTGCTTTTAATAATCCTAACTCGACGGTAGTCACTGGGACGGTCCTTTACGGTGGCTTCTTCAGACTTCTGGATCGCCAGTCCCAGTATTTCCATTTCATCCTACCAAAAAAAACCCCAAAGCACGTTACAGCTGCACATAACATTTTCTGCACGTTCTTGTACGAGTATTTAAGGCGTAGGAGAAAGAGAAGATCTGAAAGGCAGAAGAGGCATTCAAAAACCGTGCAACTATGAAAAAGTAAAGCAGCTCTCTCGGAAAAGCACGAGAAACGGCCATAAAAGGTATACTTATGAAATACGCCAAGTAATATCGGGGCACCAAAATATACTATATAGGAAGGCTAGGTGGCTCATTTGATAGAAATTCGATGTAAATCTAAGACAGTACCGAGAATTCTGTCTGTAAATGGGTAATATTCGGCACCACTCGGCTCTAAAATTGCCGCTGCGCCTGCCTGTGAAAAATCCTACTTTAAAAGCATCTAGTACGAACCTTAAAGTTTTCATCACAGTTACAGCCATCTTTCACCTTAAAGCATGCTTTACATTTCTGCTGCAGCCTATCTGCCAACTTGGAGTGTACACATCTGGGTATACACGCTTGTAATTCAGGACGATTCCCACAAATCGTTTCTGTGCAGAAAAACAGGCCTCGTTTCATTATGCAATCAAATTTGAAATTTTTTTTCTCGGGAGAAGTTTTGCCTTTTTAACTGTGAGAATTTTAACTAGGAATTCACACGCTGCCCATGCCTCAAATTATGAGGAGACGCATCACAAAACGAACTCAAAACGAACATCCCGGATTCAGGAAAACTAATTGTGCCTCCCCCCTCTGTGGAACGTGTCCGTAGGACAGGAGCGGGCACCCGCTTTGCCACAGAAGCAGACGGATGCGGAATTGCTCCACGCGTGTCGGTTAACACACATTCGGCTAATGGCCCACCACTCCTTGTACGCACAGGCTGACGACAGCCAGGTCGCCCGGTACGGGCTGAACACTTTGCAGGATTTGTTACAAACCTTTTTAGTGAAATAGATTTTGAAACCCCAGGAAACACACCCCTACCTCCGAGAATTGTAGGGCAATAAATATTTTGACAACTTACATTTCACGTCTATCCATGTATGTCCCATTACTGTCTGTGGTCATAAACTATCTAATATAGAATACTAAACGTTGCTACCATTTAAGAACCGAACGACAGCAACTGAACTGAACCGAAAGGAAGAGCTTTTCTTTGAAAATCGCAGTGCCACCTGAGAAGAAGCTGAAGACTGAAAATCGGGCGAGAGAATCACGCAAAAATATCAGCCTTGCTCTAAAAGCAAGACAGGAGAAAACCCACCAAAAAATAAAATGCAGTTTAATTGACCCAAAGGTCACCAAACAAAACAGGCAAAAAGCTTCACAATACACAGCGTTTGCACCGCTGTCGCTTTTCTGGCTTTTGCTGGGCCTAAGAGGTTGCTGTGACTTCCTCGAGCTGCCCTTCTGCGGTCACCAGATTGTTTCAGGGGAGACAGACGTCTCCCGGGGAGGCGCACGCAGAGAGCGCCGCTACGTCTCGGCTGTGACCCCTTGGTCACTGCGTTCCTGCGGTGCCCGTACCCGTGCTACCAACAGGATGTCACAAAAGGACGCAAGAGCAGGGGGAATCGCTACAGGAGTCCTGAATGTTTCCACGGGCTTTTGAAAACCCCATTTTCTAAATTAAGTTACGCGAGGGAGTCTTTTTGAAAGTTACGAGGCTTCTGTGTGTCTGCTACTAAAAACATCCAACCGACCGACTCAAAAAACACCCAGAACACACTTTCCCCACGTTCCCCCGACACCGTAGCCTTTCATCTCGGGGGATTTCCTTTCCTGCCTTGCGAACGGATGCAGGTTAGGGACACCATAAAACAGCTTCCCTAGGGTATCCGAACGGCTGTCAGCGTACCATTTAGATCCCTTGAGTACAAGCAATAGCGCGCGTTACCTCTCCGGTTTGATGCTCGCTGACAGGCCGAATCCTTTGTGGAACCTTAAGCTGTTGTTCCGGCTTCCCTATCTCTTGCTGGAAAAGGTCTCTCTCGTGCTCTCGGTCAATTGCTCGCTCCTGAAAGTGACAAAACAGTGAGGATGCACCATTTCACGTAAAAACTGTCTAAATTAAGGATATTACAGCTTCTTGCTTCTTTTAACACGAGGCTGCTAACGGTACATCAGTAGCATTATTACACGTCAGTACGAGCCGGCAACGCGCGCTGGCAGCCCAGAAAGCCAACCCCACCCTGGGCTGCATCAAGAGAAGCGTGGCCAGCGGGTCACGGGAGGCGATTCTACCCCCCTCTACTCTGCGCACGCGAGACCCCACCTGGAGTACGGTGTCCAGCTTTGGAGTCCTCGACACGGGAAGGACGTGGACCTGTTGGAAGGGGCCCAGCGGAGGGCCACGAAAACCATCGGAGGGACGGAGCACCTCCCCTGTGAAGAGAGACTGAGAGAGCTGGGGTTGTTCAGCCTGGAGAAGAGAAGGCTCCGGGGAGACCTCAGAGCAGCCTTCCAATATCTGAAGGGAGCCTACGGGAGAGCCGGAGAGGGACTCTCTGTCGGGAAAGGTAGCGACAGGACAAGGGGTAACGGTTTTAAATCGGAAGAGGGGAGATTCAGACTAGATGTTAGGAGGAAATTCTTTACCGTGAGGGTGGTGAGGCACTGGAACAGGTTGCCCGGGGAAGCTGTGGATGCCCCATCCCTGGAAGTGTTTAAGGCCAGGCTGGACGGGGCTTTGAGCAACCCGCTCTAGTGGAGGCGTCCCTGCCCAAGGCAGGGGGGCTGCAACACGATGATCTTGAAGGTCCCTTCCAATTCTAACCATTCTACGATTCTATGGTTTTTAAGGTGGCAGAACCTCTTGCGACTTCCATTAACAAAAACTACTCTCACCATTCGGGGCAACAAATCTCACATTTTTGAATAAAAACACGAGGACGGCACTGATACAGCCAGTATTATTTCACAAAAAGGACAGTTTTGTCTCTTCTGTTCAAAGCACAGCATACAAATAGCAATAGGCCAGTATTTTATGGTCTCCTTTCCTCGCGTTCATCCTTCATATATGTAGCATAAATAGGAATTAAGAATAGAAATTAACTTTGTGTTCATACTGAGGAGGAGCCAATGGGAAAAAAGAAATTCTAAATTTTGCATTTCAGTGTTACTTTTGACCAGCTGCAGTTGTTATATCCCACTCTGATATTTGGGGAATACATCTTTATACTGGAAATAAGGCACAGCCGCTGGCATCCGGTGAAACGTCACCTTTAAATGCCACTTTGCTGAACAGACAAACCTGATCAGACGCATTGAAATAAACTAGCTCAAGTAGCTGATACACAGAGGAATGCTCTGTCTAGCAACAGAAGCTTTTGCAAAAATGGAGGAAGCCAGAATAAAGCTGCAACAGTTACAAGTTGCAGATTTGAAAACCTCACCTGCTGTTTGAGCACCCCGCAGCCCGCCCAGCCCCTGCTTTCCCCCGCAGCCCCCAACACCCTCCTGCCCACCCCCCCTGCAGAACCAGCCAAAACGGCTTCTGCTCTCCGCCCCCAAACCGCATCACTTACTGCCCCCTTCCGAGCCCCAAAACCCAGCCGCTGAGCCTCTGCGCGAGTCCCCAAAACGCCGGACTCCACCCCCGCCCCTCAGCCCAAAGCCACACGACTCCCTCTCCGGCTGAAGCCCCAACACCAGCCACGCGAGCCCGTTTGCCAGCCCCGGGAGCCGCGAGCACCTCCCCAGACGCCTCAGCCCGCCCCCCCGCAACGCCGTCTCCCCTCGGAGCCGCCTCGGGACCCCGGCCGCCTTCCCCGCGCCCCCCCGCTGGCCTCGACGCTGTCCAGCGGCACCGCGACGCTGTCCGGCTGCCCGGTGCTTTCCGCCCGCGCCGGTCCGGTGCGGTGCGGTGCGGTCCGCGCCGCGCCGCAGCCGCTTCTGCGCGCGCCGCCATTTTCCCCCGGCCCCCTCCGCTTCCGGAGCGGCTCGGCCCGCCCATGCGGCGCGCCCATTGGTCACGGCGCCGGAAGCGGCTTCCATCCTCGGGGAGCCCGTCCCATTGGTCGGTCGCGCCGTCAATCTTCAGCGCCTCCCACCCCGGCCAATCGGAGCGCGGCAGGCGATCCGACCAATCGGAGCGCGGCGGTCGCGCTGTGATTGGCTCGTCTTCCTGTCAATCCGCCAGGGGGCGGTTGCCATGGTGAGGACGCCCCGCCCGGTGGCGCATGCGCAGTAGTGAGGGCGGCGCCGTCCTTACTACTGCGCATGCGCGACCAGGCGGGGCTTCCTCACCATGGCAACCGCCCCCGGGCGGATTGACAGGAGGACGAGCCAATCACAACGCGACCGCCCCGCTCCGATTGGTCGGATCGCCTGCCGCGCTCCGATTGGCCGGACTGGGAGGCGCTGGAGATTGACGGCGCGATCGACCAATGGGACGGGGGCTCCTAGAGGACGGACGCCGCTTACGGCACCGCGACCAATGGGCGCGCGGTATGGGCGGGCCGAGCCGCTCCGGAACCGGAGGGGGCCGGGGGGAAAACGGCGGCCAGCCCAGAAATCGCTGCGGACCGGTCCGCAGCGGCCGGAAAGCACCGGGCAGCCGGACAGCGCCCACGCCCACGCCCCCTTCCTTGTCCCCCTCTGAGACCTCACCGGGGCCATGAGCGGTGACCGCTCTCAGCCCGCTTCCCTCCACCCAGGGACCGTGACCACTTACCGGCGGGCAGGCCTTCCCGCTCTCTGCCCTGTCCCCGCTCGCAGTCCGGGCAGCCGCAGCCGTCGCCTCGGCGCCAAAAACCTCCGGTGTTCGCCCCGCAACCAGCCCCAGGGACGCCGCGGCGCTCTGCGCGTGGCCCCGGGGGCCGTGGGGGCGACAGCAGCCAGTCCGCCGGCGTCCAGGAAGGCAGGCGGGGGTGCCGCCTTATCCACCACAGAGACATCGGGGAGCTTTGCGTCCCTGCAGGAAAACGGGGCTGCGTTTTTTTCCTCCTGTCCCGCTGCACCGATCCAGCTCCCCAGGGCGGGAGGGGAAACGGGGGAAGGGGCTGCTTTTCATAGAATCATAGAATCGTCTAGGTTGCAAGAGACCCTTGGCATCATCGAGTCCAACCATCTACCCTACTCTACAAAGTTCTCCCCTACACCATATCCCCCAACACCACATCTCGACGGTTCTTAAACACATCCAGGGATGGTGACTCGACCACCTCCCTGGGTAGCCTGTTCCAATGCCCGACCACTCCCTCTGTGAAACATTCTTTCCTAATGTCCAGTCTAAACCTACCCTGTTGGAGCTTGAAGCCGTTCCCTCTCGTTCTGTCATTACCTACCCGTGCCAAGAGACCAGCACCGACCTCTCTACAGTGTCCTTTCAAGTAGGTTTAGAGAGTGACGAGGTCTCCCCTCAGCCCCCTCTTCCTCATACTAAACAGTCCCAGCTCCTTCAACCGCTCTTCATAGGATTTGTTTTCCAGGCCCTTCACCAGCTTCGTTGCCCTCCTCTGCACTCGCTCCAGCACCTCGACATCTCTCTTGGATTGAGGTGCCCAAAACCGGACGCAATACTCCAGGTGTGGCCTCACCAGTGCCGAGTACAGGGGCACAATCGCCTCCCTACTTCTGCTGCTCACGCTGTTTCTAATACAAGCCAGGATGCCGTTGGCTTTCGTGGCCACCTGGGCACACTGCCGGCTCACGTTCAGCCGCTTGTCCATTAGAACCCCCAGGTCTCTTTCTTCCAGGTGGTTTTCCAGCCACATTTCCCCAAGCCTGTAGCGCTGCTCGGGGTTATTGTGGCCCACGCGCAGAACCTGGCACTTGCCCTTGTTGAAACTCATACCACTGATGTTGGCCCAACGATCCAATCTACCTAAGTCTCTCTGTAGAGCTTCCCTATCCTCCTGGGAATCAACACTCCTGCTTAAAGCGCTTTTGAAAGCGCTTGGACGCCGGCAAGAGAGAGCAGAGGGGAGGGCCAGTTTGGAAATCCCTTCTAGCGATAGGCTCTCTTTGCAGTCTGGAACCATCTACAGCACAGGCGTTTACGCCTCCGCACTGACCGACCCGTGGGTAAGACTTAGGGAAAACGGATGCTCTTGATACACTTCGACAGAACGTCTGCTAAGAGTCACATCTGTTTAGACTTACAGATTAACACGCACGATAGATAGACAACATCCAATTGGACTAGCGACCTGTCCAGACATCCGCTTTGACGCTTCAATCTCTCTTTATAAATAAATCTTTTCAAAAATCTTTCCGTCGTCTAAACTCCCATTAAATAATACAGAATCCTTAGAGATACGGGTTGGTATTTGGAACTCCTTTTATATACGTAAGGGAATATTATTTTTCAACACACAGAAAAATGAGAGATTGTTCTCTACTCCAGTGCCTCACCCCCGCATATACAGCTTTTAAACACCACCGCCCAAAACCCCAACCACCTGCCCCGCACCAAGTTTTCAGGCGTTTGGGGGCCGTGACCCACCCTCTTGTGGGGGGAACCCCACTTAACCCCCACTCACCTGCTCCTCTGCCGCACCGTCGCTCCCCCGCTGACATCCGGCTGCCCCAAATGACATCATCACACCCCCTCCCCCCCCCCCCCACCGGTTTTTTTAATTCGCCCCCAAAAATGCACCGAACGACCAGACCCAGGGCTGGCCCCTTCCCCTCAGGCGGCTCCACCACCGGCTGCAAACCCGGGCCGGGGCATCTGTCGAGCAGCACGAGACGCAGACAACGAGGCACCTGCAAAACAAACAGCAAACCCCAACCGGAGATCAGCATCATCAAACGAAAGAGCACCGAAGAGAGTAGAGGAATTCCCTCCGGCCGAGGGACAGGACAGGAGCTGAGCTACAGGAGGATTGCGGGGAAACAGCTCCGCTCCAAAGACGGCACGGCCTGCCAAAGCCGGAGCCATCCCGACGCTTCAGGTCCCTATTCAGACTGACCCGTGCCACTTGCAACACCTTCTCAGCCTAACAGCGTAACAAACCCTCCGCCCGCTGGGGGGAAGCGCCTCCTCCCTTCCCTTTCCCTGCCGCTGGAAAGCTCTGCGCGCGTTTAGATACGGCCAAGAAAAATACTCACGCTAGAAAAGCCTCGGACTTTTTCTTCGGCGCTAATTCAACTGGCACAGCTCCGAACCCCCACCGTTGCGCTCTCCGTCTCCAGAACGCGCAGTTGTCATTTGACCGGGGGCTGCTTTCTCTCCTACCCAAGGAGGAGGGACATCTGGCCGGCGGCACTGCCCGAGAGAGATGCTACCGCACTGCCGGGGAAACGCGCCGCTGAAAGCCAGGCAGAAATCAGGTTCTTCAGAGCGCTCCGCCTAAAGAAAAGGGGGGGGAAAAACAAAAAACAAAAAAACTAGAAAAAAAACCCAACCAAAAACCCAACCCGTTACCTTCAGTCGCCTCTCTTTTCAAAGATTTGGAACAAATACCTCGCCGCTTAGGGACGCCTAAGACGCTGTAGGCTACAGCCGGTGGACGGTTGCCGTTTAAAGCCTGCAAGTCAGTTTGCACGTTATACGACTTTAACCCTTTTTTTAAAGTCTCCTTTACGATAGAAAAAACCAGGAAGGTAAGAGATTCCCCAAACGGCTGTACTTTTGGCGGGGGGAAATCCAATCCCCGGTGCCGCAGTCCACCAGGCTACCGAAAACGACCGGCGGACCGGCCAAGGCTTTTGGCTGTGCCGAACACGCAGAGGAACAGGGTTTGGCCGTGTCCCCGCTGTTACGGGGGACCCAGAGCCCAAAGGCCGGCCATGCCATCGGCCGTCGGAAGAGGTGCCGCGCTCGGGCCTTTGGAAGGACATCGTCTTTCTTTTTGTCCCTATTTAATAGAGCGCGCGACGTCTCCTCGCTGATGACTTCTGCTGCCCAGCGCATCGTCTCCGAGAATCCCCTCTCGTGGGAACTTCAGGAGAGGCAACCGCTTGGCACGAGAAACCGGTGCCCTTTCAGAAAGGGAAACCTCCTTCCGACTGACGTCCAAATGACACGCCGTAGGCTACGGACAACGGACGTTCCTGGAAGGCTCGACTCACCTAAGCCACCTCAGGACTCGCCGCCACCAGTGACGAGGCTGATGATGCTCCTTGGTTCGTGGCAAAGCCTGGAAAACAGGCAGAAGCGGCGCCGGTTTGTCCCGTTTTGTCCACGTCTCTTCGTTGACCGCCCCGGCTTTCAGCGCAGATGCCATGAAAGAGGAGTGACAAAGAAAAGGCGAGGTCAGGCAGCAAAAGAGCTCTGCAGGCTGCCACCTGCAGTCAACCGCGCACCCTGTTTTGGAAGCCACACGCCCGCCCGCCCGCCACCCCCCGCCCAAAACAAACAAACAAACAAACAAACAAAGAGACAAGAACCCCGGCACCTGGCCTCTTTCTTGTCTTCAGGAGCTCATCCTGAAGCTCATCGCTTCTGTCTTGTCAGAGCAGGAAGCGCAGACCATCTGTATCCCGAGGACACCTGACCGGGATTAACACGTGTCCAGAGGTAGTCCCCATCTCTACGAGCGTGTCGCTTTGGTGCTTTTAATAATCCTAACTCGACGGTAGTCACTGGGACGGTCCTTTACGGTGGCTTCTTCAGACTTCTGGATCGCCAGTCCCAGTATTTCCATTTCATCCTACCAAAAAAAACCCCAAAGCACGTTACAGCTGCACATAACATTTTCTGCACGTTCTTGTACGAGTATTTAAGGCGTAGGAGAAAGAGAAGATCTGAAAGGCAGAAGAGGCATTCAAAAACCGTGCAACTATGAAAAAGTAAAGCAGCTCTCTCGGAAAAGCACGAGAAACGGCCATAAAAGGTATACTTATGAAATACGCCAAGTAATATCGGGGCACCAAAATATACTATATAGGAAGGCTAGGTGGCTCATTTGATAGAAATTCGATGTAAATCTAAGACAGTACCGAGAATTCTGTCTGTAAATGGGTAATATTCGGCACCACTCGGCTCTAAAATTGCCGCTGCGCCTGCCTGTGAAAAATCCTACTTTAAAAGCATCTAGTACGAACCTTAAAGTTTTCATCACAGTTACAGCCATCTTTCACCTTAAAGCATGCTTTACATTTCTGCTGCAGCCTATCTGCCAACTTGGAGTGTACACATCTGGGTATACACGCTTGTAATTCAGGACGATTCCCACAAATCGTTTCTGTGCAGAAAAACAGGCCTCGTTTCATTATGCAATCAAATTTGAAATTTTCTTTCTCGGGAGAAGTTTTGCCTTTTTAACTGTGAGAATTTTAACTAGGAATTCACACGCTGCCCATGCCTCAAATTATGAGGAGACGCATCACAAAACGAACTCAAAACGAACATCCCGGATTCAGGAAAACTAATTGTGCCTCCCCCCTCTGTGGAACGTGTCCGTAGGACAGGAGCGGGCACCCGCTTTGCCACAGAAGCAGACGGATGCGGAATTGCTCCACGCGTGTCGGTTAACACACATTCGGCTAATGGCCCACCACTCCTTGTACGCACAGGCTGACGACAGCCAGGTCGCCCGGTACGGGCTGAACACTTTGCAGGATTTGTTACAAACCTTTTTAGTGAAATAGATTTTGAAACCCCAGGAAACACACCCATACCTCCGAGAATTGTAAGGCAATAAATATTTTGACAACTTACATTTCACGTCTATCCATGTATGTCCCATTACTGTCTGTGGTCATAAACTATCTAATATAGAATACTAAACGTTGCTACCATTTAAGAACCGAACGACAGCAACTGAACTGAACCGAAAGGAAGAGCTTTTCTTTGAAAATCGCAGTGCCACCTGAGAAGAAGCTGAAGACTGAAAATCGGGCGAGAGAATCACGCAAAAATATCAGCCTTGCTCTAAAAGCAAGACAGGAGAAAACCCACCAAAAAATAAAATGCAGTTTAATTGACCCAAAGGTCACCAAACAAAACAGGCAAAAAGCTTCACAATACACAGCGTTTGCACCGCTGTCGCTTTTCTGGCTTTTGCTGGGCCTAAGAGGTTGCTGTGACTTCCTCGAGCTGCCCTTCTGCGGTCACCAGATTGTTTCAGGGGAGACAGACGTCTCCCGGGGAGGCGCACGCAGAGAGCGCCGCTACGTCTCGGCTGTGACCCCTTGGTCACTGCGTTCCTGCGGTGCCCGTACCCGTGCTACCAACAGGATGTCACAAAAGGACGCAAGAGCAGGGGGAATCGCTACAGGAGTCCTGAATGTTTCCACGGGCTTTTGAAAACCCCATTTTCTAAATTAAGTTACGCGAGGGAGTCTTTTTGAAAGTTACGAGGCTTCTGTGTGTCTGCTACTAAAAACATCCAACCGACCGACTCAAAAAACACCCAGAACACACTTTCCCCACGTTCCCCCGACACCGTAGCCTTTCATCTCGGGGGATTTCCTTTCCTGCCTTGCGAACGGATGCAGGTTAGGGACACCATAAAACAGCTTCCCTAGGGTATCCGAACGGCTGTCAGCGTACCATTTAGATCCCTTGAGTACAAGCAATAGCGCGCGTTACCTCTCCGGTTTGATGCTCGCTGACAGGCCGAATCCTTTGTGGAACCTTAAGCTGTTGTTCCGGCTTCCCTATCTCTTGCTGGAAAAGGTCTCTCTCGTGCTCTCGGTCAATTGCTCGCTCCTGAAAGTGACAAAACAGTGAGGATGCACCATTTCACGTAAAAACTGTCTAAATTAAGGATATTACAGCTTCTTGCTTCTTTTAACACGAGGCTGCTAACGGTACATCAGTAGCATTATTACACGTCAGTACGAGCCGGCAACGCGCGCTGGCAGCCCAGAAAGCCAACCCCACCCTGGGCTGCATCAAGAGAAGCGTGGCCAGCGGGTCACGGGAGGCGATTCTACCCCCCTCTACTCTGCGCACGCGAGACCCCACCTGGAGTACGGTGTCCAGCTTTGGAGTCCTCGACACGGGAAGGACGTGGACCTGTTGGAAGGGGCCCAGCGGAGGGCCACGAAAACCATCGGAGGGACGGAGCACCTCCCCTGTGAAGAGAGACTGAGAGAGCTGGGGTTGTTCAGCCTGGAGAAGAGAAGGCTCCGGGGAGACCTCAGAGCAGCCTTCCAATATCTGAAGGGAGCCTACGGGAGAGCCGGAGAGGGACTCTCTGTCGGGAAAGGTAGCGACAGGACAAGGGGTAACGGTTTTAAATCGGAAGAGGGGAGATTCAGACTAGATGTTAGGAGGAAATTCTTTACCGTGAGGGTGGTGAGGCACTGGAACAGGTTGCCCGGGGAAGCTGTGGATGCCCCATCCCTGGAAGTGTTTAAGGCCAGGCTGGACGGGGCTTTGAGCAACCCGCTCTAGTGGAGGCGTCCCTGCCCAAGGCAGGGGGGCTGCAACACGATGATCTTGAAGGTCCCTTCCAATTCTAACCATTCTACGATTCTATGGTTTTTAAGGTGGCAGAACCTCTTGCGACTTCCATTAACAAAAACTACTCTCACCATTCGGGGCAACAAATCTCACATTTTTGAATAAAAACACGAGGACGGCACTGATACAGCCAGTATTATTTCACAAAAAGGACAGTTTTGTCTCTTCTGTTCAAAGCACAGCATACAAATAGCAATAGGCCATTATTTTATGGTCTCCTTTCCTCGCGTTCATCCTTCATATATGTAGCATAAATAGGAATTAAGAATAGAAATTAACTTTGTGTTCATACTGAGGAGGAGCCAATGGGAAAAAAGAAATTCTAAATTTTGCATTTCAGTGTTACTTTTGACCAGCTGCAGTTGTTATATCCCACTCTGATATTTGGGGAATACATCTTTATACTGGAAATAAGGCACAGCCGCTGGCATCCGGTGAAACGTCACCGAACCCCCACCGTTGCGCTCTCCGTCTCCAGAACGCGCAGTTGTCATTTGACCGGGGGCTGCTTTCTCTCCTACCCAAGGAGGAGGGACATCTGGCCGGCGGCACTGCCCGAGAGAGATGCTACCGCACTGCCGGGGAAACGCGCCGCTGAAAGCCAGGCAGAAATCAGGTTCTTCAGAGCGCTCCGCCTAAAGAAAAGGGGGGGGAAAAACAAAAAACAAAAAAACTAGAAAAAAAACCCAACCAAAAACCCAACCCGTTACCTTCAGTCGCCTCTCTTTTCAAAGATTTGGAACAAATACCTCGCCGCTTAGGGACGCCTAAGACGCTGTAGGCTACAGCCGGTGGACGGTTGCCGTTTAAAGCCTGCAAGTCAGTTTGCACGTTATACGACTTTAACCCTTTTTTTAAAGTCTCCTTTACGATAGAAAAAACCAGGAAGGTAAGAGATTCCCCAAACGGCTGTACTTTTGGCGGGGGGAAATCCAATCCCCGGTGCCGCGATCCACCAGGCTACCGAAAACGACCGGCGGACCGGCCAAGGCTTTTGGCTGTGCCGAACACGCAGAGGAACAGGGTTTGGCCGTGTCCCCGCTGTTACGGGGGACCCAGAGCCCAAAGGCCGGCCATGCCATCGGCCGTCGGAAGAGGTGCCGCGCTCGGGCCTTTGGAAGGACATCGTCTTTCTTTTTGTCCCTATTTAATAGAGCGCGCGACGTCTCCTCGCTGATGACTTCTGCTGCCCAGCGCATCGTCTCCGAGGATCCCCTCTCGTGGGAACTTCAGGAGAGGCAACCGCTTGGCACGAGAAACCGGTGCCCTTTCAGAAAGGGAAACCTCCTTCCGACTGACGTCCAAATGACACGCCGTAGGCTACGGACAACGGACGTTCCTGGAAGGCTCGACTCACCTAAGCCACCTCAGGACTCGCCGCCACCAGTGACGAGGCTGATGATGCTCCTTGGTTCGTGGCAAAGCCTGGAAAACAGGCAGAAGCGGCGCCGGTTCGTCCCGTTTTGTCCACGTCTCTTCGTTGACCGCCCCGGCTTTCAGCGCAGATGCCATGAAAGAGGAGTGACAAAGAAAAGGCGAGGTCAGGCAGCAAAAGAGCTCTGCAGGCTGCCACCTGCAGTCAACCGCGCACCCTGTTTTGGAAGCCACACGCCCGCCCGCCCGCCACCCCCCGCCCAAAACAAACAAACAAAGAGACAAGAACCCCGGCACCTGGCCTCTTTCTTGTCTTCAGGAGCTCATCCTGAAGCTCATCGCTTCTGTCTTGTCAGAGCAGGAAGCGCAGACCATCTGTATCCCGAGGACACCTGACCGGGATTAACACGTGTCCAGAGGTAGTCCCCATCTCTACGAGCGTGTCGCTTTGGTGCTTTTAATAATCCTAACTCGACGGTAGTCACTGGGACGGTCCTTTACGGTGGCTTCTTCAGACTTCTGGATCGCCAGTCCCAGTATTTCCATTTCATCCTACCAAAAAAAACCCCAAAGCACGTTACAGCTGCACATAACATTTTCTGCACGTTCTTGTACGAGTATTTAAGGCGTAGGAGAAAGAGAAGATCTGAAAGGCAGAAGAGGCATTCAAAAACCGTGCAACTATGAAAAAGTAAAGCAGCTCTCTCGGAAAAGCACGAGAAACGGCCATAAAAGGTATACTTATGAAATACGCCAAGTAATATCGGGGCACCAAAATATACTATATAGGAAGGCTAGGTGGCTCATTTGATAGAAATTCGATGTAAATCTAAGACAGTACCGAGAATTCTGTCTGTAAATGGGTAATATTCGGCACCACTCGGCTCTAAAATTGCCGCTGCGCCTGCCTGTGAAAAATCCTACTTTAAAAGCATCTAGTACGAACCTTAAAGTTTTCATCACAGTTACAGCCATCTTTCACCTTAAAGCATGCTTTACATTTCTGCTGCAGCCTATCTGCCAACTTGGAGTGTACACATCTGGGTATACACGCTTGTAATTCAGGACGATTCCCACAAATCGTTTCTGTGCAGAAAAACAGGCCTCGTTTCATTATGCAATCAAATTTGAAATTTTTTTTCTCGGGAGAAGTTTTGCCTTTTTAACTGTGAGAATTTTAACTAGGAATTCACACGCTGCCCATGCCTCAAATTATGAGGAGACGCATCACAAAACGAACTCAAAACGAACATCCCGGATTCAGGAAAACTAATTGTGCCTCCCCCCTCTGTGGAACGTGTCCGTAGGACAGGAGCGGGCACCCGCTTTGCCACAGAAGCAGACGGATGCGGAATTGCTCCACGCGTGTCGGTTAACACACATTCGGCTAATGGCCCACCACTCCTTGTACGCACAGGCTGACGACAGCCAGGTCGCCCGGTACGGGCTGAACACTTTGCAGGATTTGTTACAAACCTTTTTAGTGAAATAGATTTTGAAACCCCAGGAAACACACCCCTACCTCCGAGAATTGTAGGGCAATAAATATTTTGACAACTTACATTTCACGTCTATCCATGTATGTCCCATTACTGTCTGTGGTCATAAACTATCTAATATAGAATACTAAACGTTGCTACCATTTAAGAACCGAACGACAGCAACTGAACTGAACCGAAAGGAAGAGCTTTTCTTTGAAAATCGCAGTGCCACCTGAGAAGAAGCTGAAGACTGAAAATCGGGCGAGAGAATCACGCAAAAATATCAGCCTTGCTCTAAAAGCAAGACAGGAGAAAACCCACCAAAAAATAAAATGCAGTTTAATTGACCCAAAGGTCACCAAACAAAACAGGCAAAAAGCTTCACAATACACAGCGTTTGCACCGCTGTCGCTTTTCTGGCTTTTGCTGGGCCTAAGAGGTTGCTGTGACTTCCTCGAGCTGCCCTTCTGCGGTCACCAGATTGTTTCAGGGGAGACAGACGTCTCCCGGGGAGGCGCACGCAGAGAGCGCCGCTACGTCTCGGCTGTGACCCCTTGGTCACTGCGTTCCTGCGGTGCCCGTACCCGTGCTACCAACAGGATGTCACAAAAGGACGCAAGAGCAGGGGGAATCGCTACAGGAGTCCTGAATGTTTCCACGGGCTTTTGAAAACCCCATTTTCTAAATTAAGTTACGCGAGGGAGTCTTTTTGAAAGTTACGAGGCTTCTGTGTGTCTGCTACTAAAAACATCCAACCGACCGACTCAAAAAACACCCAGAACACACTTTCCCCACGTTCCCCCGACACCGTAGCCTTTCATCTCGGGGGATTTCCTTTCCTGCCTTGCGAACGGATGCAGGTTAGGGACACCATAAAACAGCTTCCCTAGGGTATCCGAACGGCTGTCAGCGTACCATTTAGATCCCTTGAGTACAAGCAATAGCGCGCGTTACCTCTCCGGTTTGATGCTCGCTGACAGGCCGAATCCTTTGTGGAACCTTAAGCTGTTGTTCCGGCTTCCCTATCTCTTGCTGGAAAAGGTCTCTCTCCTGCTCTCGGTCAATTGCTCGCTCCTGAAAGTGACAAAACAGTGAGGATGCACCATTTCACGTAAAAACTGTCTAAATTAAGGATATTACAGCTTCTTGCTTCTTTTAACACGAGGCTGCTAACGGTACATCAGTAGCATTATTACACGTCAGTACGAGCCGGCAACGCGCGCTGGCAGCCCAGAAAGCCAACCCCACCCTGGGCTGCATCAAGAGAAGCGTGGCCAGCGGGTCACGGGAGGCGATTCTACCCCCCTCTACTCTGCGCACGCGAGACCCCACCTGGAGTACGGTGTCCAGCTTTGGAGTCCTCGACACGGGAAGGACGTGGACCTGTTGGAAGGGGCCCAGCGGAGGGCCACGAAAACCATCGGAGGGACGGAGCACCTCCCCTGTGAAGAGAGACTGAGAGAGCTGGGGTTGTTCAGCCTGGAGAAGAGAAGGCTCCGGGGAGACCTCAGAGCAGCCTTCCAATATCTGAAGGGAGCCTACGGGAGAGCCGGAGAGGGACTCTCTGTCGGGAAAGGTAGCGACAGGACAAGGGGTAACGGTTTTAAATCGGAAGAGGGGAGATTCAGACTAGATGTTAGGAGGAAATTCTTTACCGTGAGGGTGGTGAGGCACTGGAACAGGTTGCCCGGGGAAGCTGTGGATGCCCCATCCCTGGAAGTGTTTAAGGCCAGGCTGGACGGGGCTTTGAGCAACCCGCTCTAGTGGAGGCGTCCCTGCCCAAGGCAGGGGGGCTGCAACACGATGATCTTGAAGGTCCCTTCCAATTCTAACCATTCTACGATTCTATGGTTTTTAAGGTGGCAGAACCTCTTGCGACTTCCATTAACAAAAACTACTCTCACCATTCGGGGCAACAAATCTCACATTTTTGAATAAAAACACGAGGACGGCACTGATACAGCCAGTATTATTTCACAAAAAGGACAGTTTTGTCTCTTCTGTTCAAAGCACAGCATACAAATAGCAATAGGCCAGTATTTTATGGTCTCCTTTCCTCGCGTTCATCCTTCATATATGTAGCATAAATAGGAATTAAGAATAGAAATTAACTTTGTGTTCATACTGAGGAGGAGCCAATGGGAAAAAAGAAATTCTAAATTTTGCATTTCAGTGTTACTTTTGACCAGCTGCAGTTGTTATATCCCACTCTGATATTTGGGGAATACATCTTTATACTGGAAATAAGGCACAGCCGCTGGCATCCGGTGAAACGTCACCTTTAAATGCCACTTTGCTGAACAGACAAACCTGATCAGACGCATTGAAATAAACTAGCTCAAGTAGCTGATACACAGAGGAATGCTCTGTCTAGCAACAGAAGCTTTTGCAAAAATGGAGGAAGCCAGAATAAAGCTGCAACAGTTACAAGTTGCAGATTTGAAAACCTCACCTGCTGTTTGAGCACCCCGCAGCCCGCCCAGCCCCTGCTTTCCCCCGCAGCCCCCAACGCCCTCCTGCCCACCCCCCCTGCAGAACCAGCCAAAACGGCTTCTGCTCTCCGCCCCCGAACCGCATCACTTACTGCCCCCTTCCGAGCCCCAAAACCCAGCCGCTGAGCCTCTGCGCGAGTCCCCAAAACGCCGGACTCCACCCCCGCCCCTCAGCCCAAAGCCACACGACTCCCTCTCCGGCTGAAGCCCCAACACCAGCCACGCGAGCCCGTTTGCCAGCCCCGGGAGCCGCGAGCACCTCCCCAGACGCCTCAGCCCGCCCCCCCGCAACGCCGTCTCCCCTCGGAGCCGCCTCGGGACCCCGGCCGCCTTCCCCGCGCCCCCCCGCTGGCCTCGACGCTGTCCAGCGGCACCGCGACGCTGTCCGGCTGCCCGGTGCTTTCCGCCCGCGCCGGTCCGGTGCGGTGCGGTGCGGTCCGCGCCGCGCCGCAGCCGCTTCTGCGCGCGCCGCCATTTTCCCCCGGCCCCCTCCGCTTCCGGAGCGGCTCGGCCCGCCCATGCGGCGCGCCCATTGGTCACGGCGCCGGAAGCGGCTTCCATCCTCGGGGAGCCCGTCCCATTGGTCGGTCGCGCCGTCAATCTTCAGCGCCTCCCACCCCGGCCAATCGGAGCGCGGCAGGCGATCCGACCAATCGGAGCGCGGCGGTCGCGCTGTGATTGGCTCGTCTTCCTGTCAATCCGCCAGGGGGCGGTTGCCATGGTGAGGACGCCCCGCCCGGTGGCGCATGCGCAGTAGTGAGGGCGGCGCCGTCCTTACTACTGCGCATGCGCGACCAGGCGGGGCTTCCTCACCATGGCAACCGCCCCCGGGCGGATTGACAGGAGGACGAGCCAATCACAACGCGACCGCCCCGCTCCGATTGGTCGGATCGCCTGCCGCGCTCCGATTGGCCGGACTGGGAGGCGCTGGAGATTGACGGCGCGATCGACCAATGGGACGGGGGCTCCTAGAGGACGGACGCCGCTTACGGCACCGCGACCAATGGGCGCGCGGTATGGGCGGGCCGAGCCGCTCCGGAACCGGAGGGGGCCGGGGGAAAACGGCGGCCAGCCCAGAAATCGCTGCGGACCGGTCCGCAGCGGCCGGAAAGCACCGGGCAGCCGGACAGCGCCCACGCCCACGCCCCCTTCCTTGTCCCCCTCTGAGACCTCACCGGGGCCATGAGCGGTGACCGCTCTCAGCCCGCTTCCCTCCACCCAGGGACCGTGACCACTTACCGGCGGGCAGGCCTTCCCGCTCTCTGCCCTGTCCCCGCTCGCAGTCCGGGCAGCCGCAGCCGTCGCCTCGGCGCCAAAAACCTCCGGTGTTCGCCCCGCAACCAGCCCCAGGGACGCCGCGGCGCTCTGCGCGTGGCCCCGGGGGCCGTGGGGGCGACAGCAGCCAGTCCGCCGGCGTCCAGGAAGGCAGGCGGGGGTGCCGCCTTATCCACCACAGAGACATCGGGGAGCTTTGCGTCCCTGCAGGAAAACGGGGCTGCGTTTTTTTCCTCCTGTCCCGCTGCACCGATCCAGCTCCCCAGGGCGGGAGGGGAAACGGGGGAAGGGGCTGCTTTTCATAGAATCATAGAATCGTCTAGGTTGCAAGAGACCCTTGGCATCATCGAGTCCAACCATCTACCCTACTCTACAAAGTTCTCCCCTACACCATATCCCCCAACACCACATCTCGACGGTTCTTAAACACATCCAGGGATGGTGACTCGACCACCTCCCTGGGTAGCCTGTTCCAATGCCCGACCACTCCCTCTGTGAAACATTCTTTCCTAATGTCCAGTCTAAACCTACCCTGTTGGAGCTTGAAGCCGTTCCCTCTCGTTCTGTCATTACCTACCCGTGCCAAGAGACCAGCACCGACCTCTCTACAGTGTCCTTTCAAGTAGTTTTAGAGAGTGACGAGGTCTCCCCTCAGCCCCCTCTTCCTCATACTAAACAGTCCCAGCTCCTTCAACCGCTCTTCATAGGATTTGTTTTCCAGGCCCTTCACCAGCTTCGTTGCCCTCCTCTGCACTCGCTCCAGCACCTCGACATCTCTCTTGGATTGAGGTGCCCAAAACCGGACGCAATACTCCAGGTGTGGCCTCACCAGTGCCGAGTACAGGGGCACAATCGCCTCCCTACTTCTGCTGCTCACGCTGTTTCTAATACAAGCCAGGATGCCGTTGGCTTTCGTGGCCACCTGGGCACACTGCCGGCTCACGTTCAGCCGCTTGTCCATTAGAACCCCCAGGTCTCTTTCTTCCAGGTGGTTTTCCAGCCACATTTCCCCAAGCCTGTAGCGCTGCTCGGGGTTATTGTGGCCCACGCGCAGAACCTGGCACTTGCCCTTCTTGAAACTCATACCACTGATGTTGGCCCAACGATCCAATCTACCTAAGTCTCTCTGTAGAGCTTCCCTATCCTCCTGGGAATCAACACTCCTGCTTAAAGCGCTTTTGAAAGCGCTTGGACGCCGGCAAGAGAGAGCAGAGGGGAGGGCCAGTTTGGAAATCCCTTCTAGCGATAGGCTCTCTTTGCAGTCTGGAACCATCTACAGCACAGGCGTTTACGCCTCCGCACTGACCGACCCGTGGGTAAGACTTAGGGAAAACGGATGCTCTTGATACACTTCGACAGAACGTCTGCTAAGAGTCACATCTGTTTAGACTTACAGATTAACACGCACGATAGATAGACAACATCCAATTGGACTAGCGACCTGTCCAGACATCCGCTTTGACGCTTCAATCTCTCTTTATAAATAAATCTTTTCAAAAATCTTTCCGTCGTCTAAACTCCCATTAAATAATACAGAATCCTTAGAGATACGGGTTGGTATTTGGAACTCCTTTTATATACGTAAGGGAATATTATTTTTCAACACACAGAAAAATGAGAGATTGTTCTCTACTCCAGTGCCTCACCCCCGCATATACAGCTTTTAAACACCACCGCCCAAAACCCCAACCACCTGCCCCGCACCAAGTTTTCAGGCGTTTGGGGGCCGTGACCCACCCTCTTGTGGGGGGAACCCCACTTAACCCCCACTCACCTGCTCCTCTGCCGCACCGTCGCTCCCCCGCTGACATCCGGCTGCCCCAAATGACATCATCACACCCCCTCCCCCCCCCCCCCCACCGGTTTTTTTAATTCGCCCCCAAAAATGCACCGAACGACCAGACCCAGGGCTGGCCCCTTCCCCTCAGGCGGCTCCACCACCGGCTGCAAACCCGGGCCGGGGCATCTGTCGAGCAGCACGAGACGCAGACAACGAGGCACCTGCAAAACAAACAGCAAACCCCAACCGGAGATCAGCATCATCAAACGAAAGAGCACCGAAGAGAGTAGAGGAATTCCCTCCGGCCGAGGGACAGGACAGGAGCTGAGCTACAGGAGGATTGCGGGGAAACAGCTCCGCTCCAAAGACGGCACGGCCTGCCAAAGCCGGAGCCATCCCGACGCTTCAGGTCCCTATTCAGACTGACCCGTGCCACTTGCAACACCTTCTCAGCCTAACAGCGTAACAAACCCTCCGCCCGCTGGGGGGAAGCGCCTCCTCCCTTCCCTTTCCCTGCCGCTGGAAAGCTCTGCGCGCGTTTAGATACGGCCAAGAAAAATACTCACGCTAGAAAAGCCTCGGACTTTTTCTTCGGCGCTAATTCAACTGGCACAGCTCCGAACCCCCACCGTTGCGCTCTCCGTCTCCAGAACGCGCAGTTGTCATTTGACCGGGGGCTGCTTTCTCTCCTACCCAAGGAGGAGGGACATCTGGCCGGCGGCACTGCCCGAGAGAGATGCTACCGCACTGCCGGGGAAACGCGCCGCTGAAAGCCAGGCAGAAATCAGGTTCTTCAGAGCGCTCCGCCTAAAGAAAAGGGGGGGGAAAAACAAAAAACAAAAAAACTAGAAAAAAAACCCAACCAAAAACCCAACCCGTTACCTTCAGTCGCCTCTCTTTTCAAAGATTTGGAACAAATACCTCGCCGCTTAGGGACGCCTAAGACGCTGTAGGCTACAGCCGGTGGACGGTTGCCGTTTAAAGCCTGCAAGTCAGTTTGCACGTTATACGACTTTAACCCTTTTTTTAAAGTCTCCTTTACGATAGAAAAAACCAGGAAGGTAAGAGATTCCCCAAACGGCTGTACTTTTGGCGGGGGGAAATCCAATCCCCGGTGCCGCAGTCCACCAGGCTACCGAAAACGACCGGCGGACCGGCCAAGGCTTTTGGCTGTGCCGAACACGCAGAGGAACAGGGTTTGGCCGTGTCCCCGCTGTTACGGGGGACCCAGAGCCCAAAGGCCGGCCATGCCATCGGCCGTCGGAAGAGGTGCCGCGCTCGGGCCTTTGGAAGGACATCGTCTTTCTTTTTGTCCCTATTTAATAGAGCGCGCGACGTCTCCTCGCTGATGACTTCTGCTGCCCAGCGCATCGTCTCCGAGGATCCCCTCTCGTGGGAACTTCAGGAGAGGCAACCGCTTGGCACGAGAAACCGGTGCCCTTTCAGAAAGGGAAACCTCCTTCCGACTGACGTCCAAATGACACGCCGTAGGCTACGGACAACGGACGTTCCTGGAAGGCTCGACTCACCTAAGCCACCTCAGGACTCGCCGCCACCAGTGACGAGGCTGATGATGCTCCTTGGTTCGTGGCAAAGCCTGGAAAACAGGCAGAAGCGGCGCCGGTTCGTCCCGTTTTGTCCACGTCTCTTCGTTGACCGCCCCGGCTTTCAGCGCAGATGCCATGAAAGAGGAGTGACAAAGAAAAGGCGAGGTCAGGCAGCAAAAGAGCTCTGCAGGCTGCCACCTGCAGTCAACCGCGCACCCTGTTTTGGAAGCCACACGCCCGCCCGCCCGCCCGCCACCCCCCGCCCAAAACAAACAAACAAACAAACAAACAAAGAGACAAGAACCCCGGCACCTGGCCTCTTTCTTGTCTTCAGGAGCTCATCCTGAAGCTCATCGCTTCTGTCTTGTCAGAGCAGGAAGCGCAGACCATCTGTATCCCGAGGACACCTGACCGGGATTAACACGTGTCCAGAGGTAGTCCCCATCTCTACGAGCGTGTCGCTTTGGTGCTTTTAATAATCCTAACTCGACGGTAGTCACTGGGACGGTCCTTTACGGTGGCTTCTTCAGACTTCTGGATCGCCAGTCCCAGTATTTCCATTTCATCCTACCAAAAAAAACCCCAAAGCACGTTACAGCTGCACATAACATTTTCTGCACGTTCTTGTACGAGTATTTAAGGCGTAGGAGAAAGAGAAGATCTGAAAGGCAGAAGAGGCATTCAAAAACCGTGCAACTATGAAAAAGTAAAGCAGCTCTCTCGGAAAAGCACGAGAAACGGCCATAAAAGGTATACTTATGAAATACGCCAAGTAATATCGGGGCACCAAAATATACTATATAGGAAGGCTAGGTGGCTCATTTGATAGAAATTCGATGTAAATCTAAGACAGTACCGAGAATTCTGTCTGTAAATGGGTAATATTCGGCACCACTCGGCTCTAAAATTGCCGCTGCGCCTGCCTGTGAAAAATCCTACTTTAAAAGCATCTAGTACGAACCTTAAAGTTTTCATCACAGTTACAGCCATCTTTCACCTTAAAGCATGCTTTACATTTCTGCTGCAGCCTATCTGCCAACTTGGAGTGTACACATCTGGGTATACACGCTTGTAATTCAGGACGATTCCCACAAATCGTTTCTGTGCAGAAAAACAGGCCTCGTTTCATTATGCAATCAAATTTGAAATTTTTTTTCTCGGGAGAAGTTTTGCCTTTTTAACTGTGAGAATTTTAACTAGGAATTCACACGCTGCCCATGCCTCAAATTATGAGGAGACGCATCACAAAACGAACTCAAAACGAACATCCCGGATTCAGGAAAACTAATTGTGCCTCCCCCCTCTGTGGAACGTGTCCGTAGGACAGGAGCGGGCACCCGCTTTGCCACAGAAGCAGACGGATGCGGAATTGCTCCACGCGTGTCGGTTAACACACATTCGGCTAATGGCCCACCACTCCTTGTACGCACAGGCTGACGACAGCCAGGTCGCCCGGTACGGGCTGAACACTTTGCAGGATTTGTTACAAACCTTTTTAGTGAAATAGATTTTGAAACCCCAGGAAACACACCCCTACCTCCGAGAATTGTAGGGCAATAAATATTTTGACAACTTACATTTCACGTCTATCCATGTATGTCCCATTACTGTCTGTGGTCATAAACTATCTAATATAGAATACTAAACGTTGCTACCATTTAAGAACCGAACGACAGCAACTGAACTGAACCGAAAGGAAGAGCTTTTCTTTGAAAATCGCAGTGCCACCTGAGAAGAAGCTGAAGACTGAAAATCGGGCGAGAGAATCACGCAAAAATATCAGCCTTGCTCTAAAAGCAAGACAGGAGAAAACCCACCAAAAAATAAAATGCAGTTTAATTGACCCAAAGGTCACCAAACAAAACAGGCAAAAAGCTTCACAATACACAGCGTTTGCACCGCTGTCGCTTTTCTGGCTTTTGCTGGGCCTAAGAGGTTGCTGTGACTTCCTCGAGCTGCCCTTCTGCGGTCACCAGATTGTTTCAGGGGAGACAGACGTCTCCCGGGGAGGCGCACGCAGAGAGCGCCGCTACGTCTCGGCTGTGACCCCTTGGTCACTGCGTTCCTGCGGTGCCCGTACCCGTGCTACCAACAGGATGTCACAAAAGGACGCAAGAGCAGGGGGAATCGCTACAGGAGTCCTGAATGTTTCCACGGGCTTTTGAAAACCCCATTTTCTAAATTAAGTTACGCGAGGGAGTCTTTTTGAAAGTTACGAGGCTTCTGTGTGTCTGCTACTAAAAACATCCAACCGACCGACTCAAAAAACACCCAGAACACACTTTCCCCACGTTCCCCCGACACCGTAGCCTTTCATCTCGGGGGATTTCCTTTCCTGCCTTGCGAACGGATGCAGGTTAGGGACACCATAAAACAGCTTCCCTAGGGTATCCGAACGGCTGTCAGCGTACCATTTAGATCCCTTGAGTACAAGCAATAGCGCGCGTTACCTCTCCGGTTTGATGCTCGCTGACAGGCCGAATCCTTTGTGGAACCTTAAGCTGTTGTTCCGGCTTCCCTATCTCTTGCTGGAAAAGGTCTCTCTCGTGCTCTCGGTCAATTGCTCGCTCCTGAAAGTGACAAAACAGTGAGGATGCACCATTTCACGTAAAAACTGTCTAAATTAAGGATATTACAGCTTCTTGCTTCTTTTAACACGAGGCTGCTAACGGTACATCAGTAGCATTATTACACGTCAGTACGAGCCGGCAACGCGCGCTGGCAGCCCAGAAAGCCAACCCCACCCTGGGCTGCATCAAGAGAAGCGTGGCCAGCGGGTCACGGGAGGCGATTCTACCCCCCTCTACTCTGCGCACGCGAGACCCCACCTGGAGTACGGTGTCCAGCTTTGGAGTCCTCGACACGGGAAGGACGTGGACCTGTTGGAAGGGGCCCAGCGGAGGGCCACGAAAACCATCGGAGGGATGGAGCACCTCCCCTGTGAAGAGAGACTGAGAGAGCTGGGGTTGTTCAGCCTGGAGAAGAGAAGGCTCCGGGGAGACCTCAGAGCAGCCTTCCAATATCTGAAGGGAGCCTACGGGAGAGCCGGAGAGGGACTCTCTGTCGGGAAAGGTAGCGACAGGACAAGGGGTAACGGTTTTAAATCGGAAGAGGGGAGATTCAGACTAGATGTTAGGAGGAAATTCTTTACCGTGAGGGTGGTGAGGCACTGGAACAGGTTGCCCGGGGAAGCTGTGGATGCCCCATCCCTGGAAGTGTTTAAGGCCAGGCTGGACGGGGCTTTGAGCAACCCGCTCTAGTGGAGGCGTCCCTGCCCAAGGCAGGGGGGCTGCAACACGATGATCTTGAAGGTCCCTTCCAATTCTAACCATTCTACGATTCTATGGTTTTTAAGGTGGCAGAACCTCTTGCGACTTCCATTAACAAAAACTACTCTCACCATTCGGGGCAACAAATCTCACATTTTTGAATAAAAACACGAGGACGGCACTGATACAGCCAGTATTATTTCACAAAAAGGACAGTTTTGTCTCTTCTGTTCAAAGCACAGCATACAAATAGCAATAGGCCAGTATTTTATGGTCTCCTTTCCTCGCGTTCATCCTTCATATATGTAGCATAAATAGGAATTAAGAATAGAAATTAACTTTGTGTTCATACTGAGGAGGAGCCAATGGGAAAAAAGAAATTCTAAATTTTGCATTTCAGTGTTACTTTTGACCAGCTGCAGTTGTTATATCCCACTCTGATATTTGGGGAATACATCTTTATACTGGAAATAAGGCACAGCCGCTGGCATCCGGTGAAACGTCACCTTTAAATGCCACTTTGCTGAACAGACAAACCTGATCAGACGCATTGAAATAAACTAGCTCAAGTAGCTGATACACAGAGGAATGCTCTGTCTAGCAACAGAAGCTTTTGCAAAAATGGAGGAAGCCAGAATAAAGCTGCAACAGTTACAAGTTGCAGATTTGAAAACCTCACCTGCTGTTTGAGCACCCCGCAGCCCGCCCAGCCCCTGCTTTCCCCCGCAGCCCCCAACACCCTCCTGCCCACCCCCCCTGCAGAACCAGCCAAAACGGCTTCTGCTCTCCGCCCCCAAACCGCATCACTTACTGCCCCCTTCCGAGCCCCAAAACCCAGCCGCTGAGCCTCTGCGCGAGTCCCCAAAACGCCGGACTCCACCCCCGCCCCTCAGCCCAAAGCCACACGACTCCCTCTCCGGCTGAAGCCCCAACACCAGCCACGCGAGCCCGTTTGCCAGCCCCGGGAGCCGCGAGCACCTCCCCAGACGCCTCAGCCCGCCCCCCCGCAACGCCGTCTCCCCTCGGAGCCGCCTCGGGACCCCGGCCGCCTTCCCCGCGCCCCCCCGCTGGCCTCGACGCTGTCCAGCGGCACCGCGACGCTGTCCGGCTGCCCGGTGCTTTCCGCCCGCGCCGGTCCGGTGCGGTGCGGTGCGGTCCGCGCCGCGCCGCAGCCGCTTCTGCGCGCGCCGCCATTTTCCCCCGGCCCCCTCCGCTTCCGGAGCGGCTCGGCCCGCCCATGCGGCGCGCCCATTGGTCACGGCGCCGGAAGCGGCTTCCATCCTCGGGGAGCCCGTCCCATTGGTCGGTCGCGCCGTCAATCTTCAGCGCCTCCCACCCCGGCCAATCGGAGCGCGGCAGGCGATCCGACCAATCGGAGCGCGGCGGTCGCGCTGTGATTGGCTCGTCTTCCTGTCAATCCGCCAGGGGGCGGTTGCCATGGTGAGGACGCCCCGCCCGGTGGCGCATGCGCAGTAGTGAGGGCGGCGCCGTCCTTACTACTGCGCATGCGCGACCAGGCGGGGCTTCCTCACCATGGCAACCGCCCCCGGGCGGATTGACAGGAGGACGAGCCAATCACAACGCGACCGCCCCGCTCCGATTGGTCGGATCGCCTGCCGCGCTCCGATTGGCCGGACTGGGAGGCGCTGGAGATTGACGGCGCGATCGACCAATGGGACGGGGGCTCCTAGAGGACGGACGCCGCTTACGGCACCGCGACCAATGGGCGCGCGGTATGGGCGGGCCGAGCCGCTCCGGAACCGGAGGGGGCCGGGGGGAAAACGGCGGCCAGCCCAGAAATCGCTGCGGACCGGTCCGCAGCGGCCGGAAAGCACCGGGCAGCCGGACAGCGCCCACGCCCACGCCCCCTTCCTTGTCCCCCTCTGAGACCTCACCGGGGCCATGAGCGGTGACCGCTCTCAGCCCGCTTCCCTCCACCCAGGGACCGTGACCACTTACCGGCGGGCAGGCCTTCCCGCTCTCTGCCCTGTCCCCGCTCGCAGTCCGGGCAGCCGCAGCCGTCGCCTCGGCGCCAAAAACCTCCGGTGTTCGCCCCGCAACCAGCCCCAGGGACGCCGCGGCGCTCTGCGCGTGGCCCCGGGGGCCGTGGGGGCGACAGCAGCCAGTCCGCCGGCGTCCAGGAAGGCAGGCGGGGGTGCCGCCTTATCCACCACAGAGACATCGGGGAGCTTTGCGTCCCTGCAGGAAAACGGGGCTGCGTTTTTTTCCTCCTGTCCCGCTGCACCGATCCAGCTCCCCAGGGCGGGAGGGGAAACGGGGGAAGGGGCTGCTTTTCATAGAATCATAGAATCGTCTAGGTTGCAAGAGACCCTTGGCATCATCGAGTCCAACCATCTACCCTACTCTACAAAGTTCTCCCCTACACCATATCCCCCAACACCACATCTCGACGGTTCTTAAACACATCCAGGGATGGTGACTCGACCACCTCCCTGGGTAGCCTGTTCCAATGCCCGACCACTCCCTCTGTGAAACATTCTTTCCTAATGTCCAGTCTAAACCTACCCTGTTGGAGCTTGAAGCCGTTCCCTCTCGTTCTGTCATTACCTACCCGTGCCAAGAGACCAGCACCGACCTCTCTACAGTGTCCTTTCAAGTAGGTTTAGAGAGTGACGAGGTCTCCCCTCAGCCCCCTCTTCCTCATACTAAACAGTCCCAGCTCCTTCAACCGCTCTTCATAGGATTTGTTTTCCAGGCCCTTCACCAGCTTCGTTGCCCTCCTCTGCACTCGCTCCAGCACCTCGACATCTCTCTTGGATTGAGGTGCCCAAAACCGGACGCAATACTCCAGGTGTGGCCTCACCAGTGCCGAGTACAGGGGCACAATCGCCTCCCTACTTCTGCTGCTCACGCTGTTTCTAATACAAGCCAGGATGCCGTTGGCTTTCGTGGCCACCTGGGCACACTGCCGGCTCACGTTCAGCCGCTTGTCCATTAGAACCCCCAGGTCTCTTTCTTCCAGGTGGTTTTCCAGCCACATTTCCCCAAGCCTGTAGCGCTGCTCGGGGTTATTGTGGCCCACGCGCAGAACCTGGCACTTGCCCTTGTTGAAACTCATACCACTGATGTTGGCCCAACGATCCAATCTACCTAAGTCTCTCTGTAGAGCTTCCCTATCCTCCTGGGAATCAACACTCCTGCTTAAAGCGCTTTTGAAAGCGCTTGGACGCCGGCAAGAGAGAGCAGAGGGGAGGGCCAGTTTGGAAATCCCTTCTAGCGATAGGCTCTCTTTGCAGTCTGGAACCATCTACAGCACAGGCGTTTACGCCTCCGCACTGACCGACCCGTGGGTAAGACTTAGGGAAAACGGATGCTCTTGATACACTTCGACAGAACGTCTGCTAAGAGTCACATCTGTTTAGACTTACAGATTAACACGCACGATAGACAACATCCAATTGGACTAGCGACCTGTCCAGACATCCGCTTTGACGCTTCAATCTCTCTTTATAAATAAATCTTTTCAAAAATCTTTCCGTCGTCTAAACTCCCATTAAATAATACAGAATCCTTAGAGATACGGGTTGGTATTTGGAACTCCTTTTATATACGTAAGGGAATATTATTTTTCAACACACAGAAAAATGAGAGATTGTTCTCTACTCCAGTGCCTCACCCCCGCATATACAGCTTTTAAACACCACCGCCCAAAACCCCAACCACCTGCCCCGCACCAAGTTTTCAGGCGTTTGGGGGCCGTGACCCACCCTCTTGTGGGGGGAACCCCACTTAACCCCCACTCACCTGCTCCTCTGCCGCACCGTCGCTCCCCCGCTGACATCCGGCTGCCCCAAATGACATCATCACACCCCCTCCCCCCCCCCCCACCGGTTTTTTTAATTCGCCCCCAAAAATGCACCGAACGACCAGACCCAGGGCTGGCCCCTTCCCCTCAGGCGGCTCCACCACCGGCTGCAAACCCGGGCCGGGGCATCTGTCGAGCAGCACGAGACGCAGACAACGAGGCACCTGCAAAACAAACAGCAAACCCCAACCGGAGATCAGCATCATCAAACGAAAGAGCACCGAAGAGAGTAGAGGAATTCCCTCCGGCCGAGGGACAGGACAGGAGCTGAGCTACAGGAGGATTGCGGGGAAACAGCTCCGCTCCAAAGACGGCACGGCCTGCCAAAGCCGGAGCCATCCCGACGCTTCAGGTCCCTATTCAGACTGACCCGTGCCACTTGCAACACCTTCTCAGCCTAACAGCGTAACAAACCCTCCGCCCGCTGGGGGGAAGCGCCTCCTCCCTTCCCTTTCCCTGCCGCTGGAAAGCTCTGCGCGCGTTTAGATACGGCCAAGAAAAATACTCACGCTAGAAAAGCCTCGGACTTTTTCTTCGGCGCTAATTCAACTGGCACAGCTCCGAACCCCCACCGTTGCGCTCTCCGTCTCCAGAACGCGCAGTTGTCATTTGACCGGGGGCTGCTTTCTCTCCTACCCAAGGAGGAGGGACATCTGGCCGGCGGCACTGCCCGAGAGAGATGCTACCGCACTGCCGGGGAAACGCGCCGCTGAAAGCCAGGCAGAAATCAGGTTCTTCAGAGCACTCCGCCTAAAGAAAAGGGGGGGGAAAAACAAAAAACAAAAAAACTAGAAAAAAAACCCAACCAAAAACCCAACCCGTTACCTTCAGTCGCCTCTCTTTTCAAAGATTTGGAACAAATACCTCGCCGCTTAGGGACGCCTAAGACGCTGTAGGCTACAGCCGGTGGACGGTTGCCGTTTAAAGCCTGCAAGTCAGTTTGCACGTTATACGACTTTAACCCTTTTTTTAAAGTCTCCTTTACGATAGAAAAAACCAGGAAGGTAAGAGATTCCCCAAACGGCTGTACTTTTGGCGGGGGGAAATCCAATCCCCGGTGCCGCAGTCCACCAGGCTACCGAAAACGACCGGCGGACCGGCCAAGGCTTTTGGCTGTGCCGAACACGCAGAGGAACAGGGTTTGGCCGTGTCCCCGCTGTTACGGGGGACCCAGAGCCCAAAGGCCGGCCATGCCATCGGCCGTCGGAAGAGGTGCCGCGCTCGGGCCTTTGGAAGGACATCGTCTTTCTTTTTGTCCCTATTTAATAGAGCGCGCGACGTCTCCTCGCTGATGACTTCTGCTGCCCAGCGCATCGTCTCCGAGAATCCCCTCTCGTGGGAACTTCAGGAGAGGCAACCGCTTGGCACGAGAAACCGGTGCCCTTTCAGAAAGGGAAACCTCCTTCCGACTGACGTCCAAATGACACGCCGTAGGCTACGGACAACGGACGTTCCTGGAAGGCTCGACTCACCTAAGCCACCTCAGGACTCGCCGCCACCAGTGACGAGGCTGATGATGCTCCTTGGTTCGTGGCAAAGCCTGGAAAACAGGCAGAAGCGGCGCCGGTTTGTCCCGTTTTGTCCACGTCTCTTCGTTGACCGCCCCGGCTTTCAGCGCAGATGCCATGAAAGAGGAGTGACAAAGAAAAGGCGAGGTCAGGCAGCAAAAGAGCTCTGCAGGCTGCCACCTGCAGTCAACCGCGCACCCTGTTTTGGAAGCCACACGCCCGCCCGCCCGCCACCCCCCGCCCAAAACAAACAAACAAACAAACAAACAAAGAGACAAGAACCCCGGCACCTGGCCTCTTTCTTGTCTTCAGGAGCTCATCCTGAAGCTCATCGCTTCTGTCTTGTCAGAGCAGGAAGCGCAGACCATCTGTATCCCGAGGACACCTGACCGGGATTAACACGTGTCCAGAGGTAGTCCCCATCTCTACGAGCGTGTCGCTTTGGTGCTTTTAATAATCCTAACTCGACGGTAGTCACTGGGACGGTCCTTTACGGTGGCTTCTTCAGACTTCTGGATCGCCAGTCCCAGTATTTCCATTTCATCCTACCAAAAAAAACCCCAAAGCACGTTACAGCTGCACATAACATTTTCTGCACGTTCTTGTACGAGTATTTAAGGCGTAGGAGAAAGAGAAGATCTGAAAGGCAGAAGAGGCATTCAAAAACCGTGCAACTATGAAAAAGTAAAGCAGCTCTCTCGGAAAAGCACGAGAAACGGCCATAAAAGGTATACTTATGAAATACGCCAAGTAATATCGGGGCACCAAAATATACTATATAGGAAGGCTAGGTGGCTCATTTGATAGAAATTCGATGTAAATCTAAGACAGTACCGAGAATTCTGTCTGTAAATGGGTAATATTCGGCACCACTCGGCTCTAAAATTGCCGCTGCGCCTGCCTGTGAAAAATCCTACTTTAAAAGCATCTAGTACGAACCTTAACGTTTTCATCACAGTTACAGCCATCTTTCACCTTAAAGCATGCTTTACATTGCTGCTGCAGCCTATCTGCCAACTTGGAGTGTACACATCTGGGTATACACGCTTGTAATTCAGGACGATTCCCACAAATCGTTTCTGTGCAGAAAAACAGGCCTCGTTTCATTATGCAATCAAATTTGAAATTTTTTTTCTCGGGAGAAGTTTTGCCTTTTTAACTGTGAGAATTTTAACTAGGAATTCACACGCTGCCCATGCCTCAAATTATGAGGAGACGCATCACAAAACGAACTCAAAACGAACATCCCGGATTCAGGAAAACTAATTGTGCCTCCCCCCTCTGTGGAACGTGTCCGTAGGACAGGAGCGGGCACCCGCTTTGCCACAGAAGCAGACGGATGCGGAATTGCTCCACGCGTGTCGGTTAACACACATTCGGCTAATGGCCCACCACTCCTTGTACGCACAGGCTGACGACAGCCAGGTCGCCCGGTACGGGCTGAACACTTTGCAGGATTTGTTACAAACCTTTTTAGTGAAATAGATTTTGAAACCCCAGGAAACACACCCATACCTCCGAGAATTGTAGGGCAATAAATATTTTGACAACTTACATTTCACGTCTATCCATGTATGTCCCATTACTGTCTGTGGTCATAAACTATCTAATATAGAATACTAAACGTTGCTACCATTTAAGAACCGAACGACAGCAACTGAACTGAACCGAAAGGAAGAGCTTTTCTTTGAAAATCGCAGTGCCACCTGAGAAGAAGCTGAAGACTGAAAATCGGGCGAGAGAATCACGCAAAAATATCAGCCTTGCTCTAAAAGCAAGACAGGAGAAAACCCACCAAAAAATAAAATGCAGTTTAATTGACCCAAAGGTCACCAAACAAAACAGGCAAAAAGCTTCACAATACACAGCGTTTGCACCGCTGTCGCTTTTCTGGCTTTTGCTGGGCCTAAGAGGTTGCTGTGACTTCCTCGAGCTGCCCTTCTGCGGTCACCAGATTGTTTCAGGGGAGACAGACGTCTCCCGGGGAGGCGCACGCAGAGAGCGCCGCTACGTCTCGGCTGTGACCCCTTGGTCACTGCGTTCCTGCGGTGCCCGTACCCGTGCTACCAACAGGATGTCACAAAAGGACGCAAGAGCAGGGGGAATCGCTACAGGAGTCCTGAATGTTTCCACGGGCTTTTGAAAACCCCATTTTCTAAATTAAGTTACGCGAGGGAGTCTTTTTGAAAGTTACGAGGCTTCTGTGTGTCTGCTACTAAAAACATCCAACCGACCGACTCAAAAAACACCCAGAACACACTTTCCCCACGTTCCCCCGACACCGTAGCCTTTCATCTCGGGGGATTTCCTTTCCTGCCTTGCGAACGGATGCAGGTTAGGGACACCATAAAACAGCTTCCCTAGGGTATCCGAACGGCTGTCAGCGTACCATTTAGATCCCTTGAGTACAAGCAATAGCGCGCGTTACCTCTCCGGTTTGATGCTCGCTGACAGGCCGAATCCTTTGTGGAACCTTAAGCTGTTGTTCCGGCTTCCCTATCTCTTGCTGGAAAAGGTCTCTCTCGTGCTCTCGGTCAATTGCTCGCTCCTGAAAGTGACAAAACAGTGAGGATGCACCATTTCACGTAAAAACTGTCTAAATTAAGGATATTACAGCTTCTTGCTTCTTTTAACACGAGGCTGCTAACGGTACATCAGTAGCATTATTACACGTCAGTACGAGCCGGCAACGCGCGCTGGCAGCCCAGAAAGCCAACCCCACCCTGGGCTGCATCAAGAGAAGCGTGGCCAGCGGGTCACGGGAGGCGATTCTACCCCCCTCTACTCTGCGCACGCGAGACCCCACCTGGAGTACGGTGTCCAGCTTTGGAGTCCTCGACACGGGAAGGACGTGGACCTGTTGGAAGGGGCCCAGCGGAGGGCCACGAAAACCATCGGAGGGACGGAGCACCTCCCCTGTGAAGAGAGACTGAGAGAGCTGGGGTTGTTCAGCCTGGAGAAGAGAAGGCTCCGGGGAGACCTCAGAGCAGCCTTCCAATATCTGAAGGGAGCCTACGGGAGAGCCGGAGAGGGACTCTCTGTCGGGAAAGGTAGCGACAGGACAAGGGGTAACGGTTTTAAATCGGAAGAGGGGAGATTCAGACTAGATGTTAGGAGGAAATTCTTTACCGTGAGGGTGGTGAGGCACTGGAACAGGTTGCCCGGGGAAGCTGTGGATGCCCCATCCCTGGAAGTGTTTAAGGCCAGGCTGGACGGGGCTTTGAGCAACCCGCTCTAGTGGAGGCGTCCCTGCCCAAGGCAGGGGGGCTGCAACACGATGATCTTGAAGGTCCCTTCCAATTCTAACCATTCTACGATTCTATGGTTTTTAAGGTGGCAGAACCTCTTGCGACTTCCATTAACAAAAACTACTCTCACCATTCGGGGCAACAAATCTCACATTTTTGAATAAAAACACGAGGACGGCACTGATACAGCCAGTATTATTTCACAAAAAGGACAGTTTTGTCTCTTCTGTTCAAAGCACAGCATACAAATAGCAATAGGCCATTATTTTATGGTCTCCTTTCCTCGCGTTCATCCTTCATATATGTAGCATAAATAGGAATTAAGAATAGAAATTAACTTTGTGTTCATACTGAGGAGGAGCCAATGGGAAAAAAGAAATTCTAAATTTTGCATTTCAGTGTTACTTTTGACCAGCTGCAGTTGTTATATCCCACTCTGATATTTGGGGAATACATCTTTATACTGGAAATAAGGCACAGCCGCTGGCATCCGGTGAAACGTCACCGAACCCCCACCGTTGCGCTCTCCGTCTCCAGAACGCGCAGTTGTCATTTGACCGGGGGCTGCTTTCTCTCCTACCCAAGGAGGAGGGACATCTGGCCGGCGGCACTGCCCGAGAGAGATGCTACCGCACTGCCGGGGAAACGCGCCGCTGAAAGCCAGGCAGAAATCAGGTTCTTCAGAGCGCTCCGCCTAAAGAAAAGGGGGGGGAAAAACAAAAAACAAAAAAACTAGAAAAAAAACCCAACCAAAAACCCAACCCGTTACCTTCAGTCGCCTCTCTTTTCAAAGATTTGGAACAAATACCTCGCCGCTTAGGGACGCCTAAGACGCTGTAGGCTACAGCCGGTGGACGGTTGCCGTTTAAAGCCTGCAAGTCAGTTTGCACGTTATACGACTTTAACCCTTTTTTTAAAGTCTCCTTTACGATAGAAAAAACCAGGAAGGTAAGAGATTCCCCAAACGGCTGTACTTTTGGCGGGGGGAAATCCAATCCCCGGTGCCGCGATCCACCAGGCTACCGAAAACGACCGGCGGACCGGCCAAGGCTTTTGGCTGTGCCGAACACGCAGAGGAACAGGGTTTGGCCGTGTCCCCGCTGTTACGGGGGACCCAGAGCCCAAAGGCCGGCCATGCCATCGGCCGTCGGAAGAGGTGCCGCGCTCGGGCCTTTGGAAGGACATCGTCTTTCTTTTTGTCCCTATTTAATAGAGCGCGCGACGTCTCCTCGCTGATGACTTCTGCTGCCCAGCGCATCGTCTCCGAGGATCCCCTCTCGTGGGAACTTCAGGAGAGGCAACCGCTTGGCACGAGAAACCGGTGCCCTTTCAGAAAGGGAAACCTCCTTCCGACTGACGTCCAAATGACACGCCGTAGGCTACGGACAACGGACGTTCCTGGAAGGCTCGACTCACCTAAGCCACCTCAGGACTCGCCGCCACCAGTGACGAGGCTGATGATGCTCCTTGGTTCGTGGCAAAGCCTGGAAAACAGGCAGAAGCGGCGCCGGTTCGTCCCGTTTTGTCCACGTCTCTTCGTTGACCGCCCCGGCTTTCAGCGCAGATGCCATGAAAGAGGAGTGACAAAGAAAAGGCGAGGTCAGGCAGCAAAAGAGCTCTGCAGGCTGCCACCTGCAGTCAACCGCGCACCCTGTTTTGGAAGCCACACGCCCGCCCGCCCGCCACCCCCCGCCCAAAACAAACAAACAAAGAGACAAGAACCCCGGCACCTGGCCTCTTTCTTGTCTTCAGGAGCTCATCCTGAAGCTCATCGCTTCTGTCTTGTCAGAGCAGGAAGCGCAGACCATCTGTATCCCGAGGACACCTGACCGGGATTAACACGTGTCCAGAGGTAGTCCCCATCTCTACGAGCGTGTCGCTTTGGTGCTTTTAATAATCCTAACTCGACGGTAGTCACTGGGACGGTCCTTTACGGTGGCTTCTTCAGACTTCTGGATCGCCAGTCCCAGTATTTCCATTTCATCCTACCAAAAAAAACCCCAAAGCACGTTACAGCTGCACATAACATTTTCTGCTTGTTCTTGTACGAGTATTTAAGGCGTAGGAGAAAGAGAAGATCTGAAAGGCAGAAGAGGCATTCAAAAACCGTGCAACTATGAAAAAGTAAAGCAGCTCTCTCGGAAAAGCACGAGAAACGGCCATAAAAGGTATACTTATGAAATACGCCAAGTAATATCGGGGCACCAAAATATACTATATAGGAAGGCTAGGTGGCTCATTTGATAGAAATTCGATGTAAATCTAAGACAGTACCGAGAATTCTGTCTGTAAATGGGTAATATTCGGCACCACTCGGCTCTAAAATTGCCGCTGCGCCTGCCTGTGAAAAATCCTACTTTAAAAGCATCTAGTACGAACCTTAAAGTTTTCATCACAGTTACAGCCATCTTTCACCTTAAAGCATGCTTTACATTTCTGCTGCAGCCTATCTGCCAACTTGGAGTGTACACATCTGGGTATACACGCTTGTAATTCAGGACGATTCCCACAAATCGTTTCTGTGCAGAAAAACAGGCCTCGTTTCATTATGCAATCAAATTTGAAATTTTTTTTCTCGGGAGAAGTTTTGCCTTTTTAACTGTGAGAATTTTAACTAGGAATTCACACGCTGCCCATGCCTCAAATTATGAGGAGACGCATCACAAAACGAACTCAAAACGAACATCCCGGATTCAGGAAAACTAATTGTGCCTCCCCCCTCTGTGGAACGTGTCCGTAGGACAGGAGCGGGCACCCGCTTTGCCACAGAAGCAGACGGATGCGGAATTGCTCCACGCGTGTCGGTTAACACACATTCGGCTAATGGCCCACCACTCCTTGTACGCACAGGCTGACGACAGCCAGGTCGCCCGGTACGGGCTGAACACTTTGCAGGATTTGTTACAAACCTTTTTAGTGAAATAGATTTTGAAACCCCAGGAAACACACCCCTACCTCCGAGAATTGTAGGGCAATAAATATTTTGACAACTTACATTTCACGTCTATCCATGTATGTCCCATTACTGTCTGTGGTCATAAACTATCTAATATAGAATACTAAACGTTGCTACCATTTAAGAACCGAACGACAGCAACTGAACTGAACCGAAAGGAAGAGCTTTTCTTTGAAAATCGCAGTGCCACCTGAGAAGAAGCTGAAGACTGAAAATCGGGCGAGAGAATCACGCAAAAATATCAGCCTTGCTCTAAAAGCAAGACAGGAGAAAACCCACCAAAAAATAAAATGCAGTTTAATTGACCCAAAGGTCACCAAACAAAACAGGCAAAAAGCTTCACAATACACAGCGTTTGCACCGCTGTCGCTTTTCTGGCTTTTGCTGGGCCTAAGAGGTTGCTGTGACTTCCTCGAGCTGCCCTTCTGCGGTCACCAGATTGTTTCAGGGGAGACAGACGTCTCCCGGGGAGGCGCACGCAGAGAGCGCCGCTACGTCTCGGCTGTGACCCCTTGGTCACTGCGTTCCTGCGGTGCCCGTACCCGTGCTACCAACAGGATGTCACAAAAGGACGCAAGAGCAGGGGGAATCGCTACAGGAGTCCTGAATGTTTCCACGGGCTTTTGAAAACCCCATTTTCTAAATTAAGTTACGCGAGGGAGTCTTTTTGAAAGTTACGAGGCTTCTGTGTGTCTGCTACTAAAAACATCCAACCGACCGACTCAAAAAACACCCAGAACACACTTTCCCCACGTTCCCCCGACACCGTAGCCTTTCATCTCGGGGGATTTCCTTTCCTGCCTTGCGAACGGATGCAGGTTAGGGACACCATAAAACAGCTTCCCTAGGGTATCCGAACGGCTGTCAGCGTACCATTTAGATCCCTTGAGTACAAGCAATAGCGCGCGTTACCTCTCCGGTTTGATGCTCGCTGACAGGCCGAATCCTTTGTGGAACCTTAAGCTGTTGTTCCGGCTTCCCTATCTCTTGCTGGAAAAGGTCTCTCTCCTGCTCTCGGTCAATTGCTCGCTCCTGAAAGTGACAAAACAGTGAGGATGCACCATTTCACGTAAAAACTGTCTAAATTAAGGATATTACAGCTTCTTGCTTCTTTTAACACGAGGCTGCTAACGGTACATCAGTAGCATTATTACACGTCAGTACGAGCCGGCAACGCGCGCTGGCAGCCCAGAAAGCCAACCCCACCCTGGGCTGCATCAAGAGAAGCGTGGCCAGCGGGTCACGGGAGGCGATTCTACCCCCCTCTACTCTGCGCGCGCGAGACCCCACCTGGAGTACGGTGTCCAGCTTTGGAGTCCTCGACACGGGAAGGACGTGGACCTGTTGGAAGGGGCCCAGCGGAGGGCCACGAAAACCATCGGAGGGACGGAGCACCTCCCCTGTGAAGAGAGACTGAGAGAGCTGGGGTTGTTCAGCCTGGAGAAGAGAAGGCTCCGGGGAGACCTCAGAGCAGCCTTCCAATATCTGAAGGGAGCCTACGGGAGAGCCGGAGAGGGACTCTCTGTCGGGAAAGGTAGCGACAGGACAAGGGGTAACGGTTTTAAATCGGAAGAGGGGAGATTCAGACTAGATGTTAGGAGGAAATTCTTTACCGTGAGGGTGGTGAGGCACTGGAACAGGTTGCCCGGGGAAGCTGTGGATGCCCCATCCCTGGAAGTGTTTAAGGCCAGGCTGGACGGGGCTTTGAGCAACCCGCTCTAGTGGAGGCGTCCCTGCCCAAGGCAGGGGGGCTGCAACACGATGATCTTGAAGGTCCCTTCCAATTCTAACCATTCTACGATTCTATGGTTTTTAAGGTGGCAGAACCTCTTGCGACTTCCATTAACAAAAACTACTCTCACCATTCGGGGCAACAAATCTCACATTTTTGAATAAAAACACGAGGACGGCACTGATACAGCCAGTATTATTTCACAAAAAGGACAGTTTTGTCTCTTCTGTTCAAAGCACAGCATACAAATAGCAATAGGCCAGTATTTTATGGTCTCCTTTCCTCGCGTTCATCCTTCATATATGTAGCATAAATAGGAATTAAGAATAGAAATTAACTTTGTGTTCATACTGAGGAGGAGCCAATGGGAAAAAAGAAATTCTAAATTTTGCATTTCAGTGTTACTTTTGACCAGCTGCAGTTGTTATATCCCACTCTGATATTTGGGGAATACATCTTTATACTGGAAATAAGGCACAGCCGCTGGCATCCGGTGAAACGTCACCTTTAAATGCCACTTTGCTGAACAGACAAACCTGATCAGACGCATTGAAATAAACTAGCTCAAGTAGCTGATACACAGAGGAATGCTCTGTCTAGCAACAGAAGCTTTTGCAAAAATGGAGGAAGCCAGAATAAAGCTGCAACAGTTACAAGTTGCAGATTTGAAAACCTCACCTGCTGTTTGAGCACCCCGCAGCCCGCCCAGCCCCTGCTTTCCCCCGCAGCCCCCAACGCCCTCCTGCCCACCCCCCCTGCAGAACCAGCCAAAACGGCTTCTGCTCTCCGCCCCCGAACCGCATCACTTACTGCCCCCTTCCGAGCCCCAAAACCCAGCCGCTGAGCCTCTGCGCGAGTCCCCAAAACGCCGGACTCCACCCCCGCCCCTCAGCCCAAAGCCACACGACTCCCTCTCCGGCTGAAGCCCCAACACCAGCCACGCGAGCCCGTTTGCCAGCCCCGGGAGCCGCGAGCACCTCCCCAGACGCCTCAGCCCGCCCCCCCGCAACGCCGTCTCCCCTCGGAGCCGCCTCGGGACCCCGGCCGCCTTCCCCGCGCCCCCCCGCTGGCCTCGACGCTGTCCAGCGGCACCGCGACGCTGTCCGGCTGCCCGGTGCTTTCCGCCCGCGCCGGTCCGGTGCGGTGCGGTGCGGTCCGCGCCGCGCCGCAGCCGCTTCTGCGCGCGCCGCCATTTTCCCCCGGCCCCCTCCGCTTCCGGAGCGGCTCGGCCCGCCCATGCGGCGCGCCCATTGGTCACGGCGCCGGAAGCGGCTTCCATCCTCGGGGAGCCCGTCCCATTGGTCGGTCGCGCCGTCAATCTTCAGCGCCTCCCACCCCGGCCAATCGGAGCGCGGCAGGCGATCCGACCAATCGGAGCGCGGCGGTCGCGCTGTGATTGGCTCGTCTTCCTGTCAATCCGCCAGGGGGCGGTTGCCATGGTGAGGACGCCCCGCCCGGTGGCGCATGCGCAGTAGTGAGGGCGGCGCCGTCCTTACTACTGCGCATGCGCGACCAGGCGGGGCTTCCTCACCATGGCAACCGCCCCCGGGCGGATTGACAGGAGGACGAGCCAATCACAACGCGACCGCCCCGCTCCGATTGGTCGGATCGCCTGCCGCGCTCCGATTGGCCGGACTGGGAGGCGCTGGAGATTGACGGCGCGATCGACCAATGGGACGGGGGCTCCTAGAGGACGGACGCCGCTTACGGCACCGCGACCAATGGGCGCGCGGTATGGGCGGGCCGAGCCGCTCCGGAACCGGAGGGGGCCGGGGGAAAACGGCGGCCAGCCCAGAAATCGCTGCGGACCGGTCCGCAGCGGCCGGAAAGCACCGGGCAGCCGGACAGCGCCCACGCCCACGCCCCCTTCCTTGTCCCCCTCTGAGACCTCACCGGGGCCATGAGCGGTGACCGCTCTCAGCCCGCTTCCCTCCACCCAGGGACCGTGACCACTTACCGGCGGGCAGGCCTTCCCGCTCTCTGCCCTGTCCCCGCTCGCAGTCCGGGCAGCCGCAGCCGTCGCCTCGGCGCCAAAAACCTCCGGTGTTCGCCCCGCAACCAGCCCCAGGGACGCCGCGGCGCTCTGCGCGTGGCCCCGGGGGCCGTGGGGGCGACAGCAGCCAGTCCGCCGGCGTCCAGGAAGGCAGGCGGGGGTGCCGCCTTATCCACCACAGAGACATCGGGGAGCTTTGCGTCCCTGCAGGAAAACGGGGCTGCGTTTTTTTCCTCCTGTCCCGCTGCACCGATCCAGCTCCCCAGGGCGGGAGGGGAAACGGGGGAAGGGGCTGCTTTTCATAGAATCATAGAATCGTCTAGGTTGCAAGAGACCCTTGGCATCATCGAGTCCAACCATCTACCCTACTCTACAAAGTTCTCCCCTACACCATATCCCCCAACACCACATCTCGACGGTTCTTAAACACATCCAGGGATGGTGACTCGACCACCTCCCTGGGTAGCCTGTTCCAATGCCCGACCACTCCCTCTGTGAAACATTCTTTCCTAATGTCCAGTCTAAACCTACCCTGTTGGAGCTTGAAGCCGTTCCCTCTCGTTCTGTCATTACCTACCCGTGCCAAGAGACCAGCACCGACCTCTCTACAGTGTCCTCTCAAGTAGTTTTAGAGAGTGACGAGGTCTCCCCTCAGCCCCCTCTTCCTCATACTAAACAGTCCCAGCTCCTTCAACCGCTCTTCATAGGATTTGTTTTCCAGGCCCTTCACCAGCTTCGTTGCCCTCCTCTGCACTCGCTCCAGCACCTCGACATCTCTCTTGGATTGAGGTGCCCAAAACCGGACGCAATACTCCAGGTGCGGCCTCACCAGTGCCGAGTACAGGGGCACAATCGCCTCCCTACTTCTGCTGCTCACGCTGTTTCTAACACAAGCCAGGATGCCGTTGGCTTTCGTGGCCACCTGGGCACACTGCCGGCTCACGTTCAGCCGCTTGTCCATTAGCACCCCCAGGTCTCTTTCTTCCAGGTGGTTTTCCAGCCACGTTTCCCCAAGCCTGTAGCGCTGCTCGGGGTTATTGTGGCCCACGCGCAGAACCTGGCACTCGCCCTTGTTGAAACTCATACCACTGATGTTGGCCCAACGATCCAATCTACCTAAGTCTCTCTGTAGAGCTTCCCTATCCTCCTGGGAATCAACACTCCTGCTTAAAGCGCTTTTGAAAGCGCTTGGACGCCGGCAAGAGAGAGCAGAGGGGAGGGCCAGTTTGGAAATCCCTTCTAGCGATAGGCTCTCTTTGCAGTCTGGAACCATCTACAGCACAGGCGTTTACGCCTCCGCACTGACCGACCCGTGGGTAAGACTTAGGGAAAACGGATGCTCTTGATACACTTCGACAGAACGTCTGCTAAGAGTCACATCTGTTTAGACTTACAGATTAACACGCACGATAGATAGACAACATCCAATTGGACTAGCGACCTGTCCAGACATCCGCTTTGACGCTTCAATCTCTCTTTATAAATAAATCTTTTAAAAAATCTTTCCGTCGTCTAAACTCCCATTAAATAATACAGAATCCTTAGAGATACGGGTTGGTATTTGGAACTCCTTTTATATACGTAAGGGAATATTATTTTTCAACACACAGAAAAATGAGAGATTGTTCTCTACTCCAATGCCTCACCCCCGCATATACAGCTTTTAACATTTTTTAAACACCACCGCCCAAAACCCCAACCACCTGCCCCGCACCAAGTTTTCAGGCGTTTGGGGGCCGTGACCCACCCTCTTGTGGGGGGAACCCCACTTAACCCCCACTCACCTGCTCCTCCGCCGCACCGTCGCTCCCCCGCTGACATCCGGCTGCCCCAAATGACATCATCACACCACCACCCCCCCCCACACACACACCGGTTTTTTTAATTCGCCCCAAAAAATGCACCGAACGACCAGACCCAGGGCTGGCCCCTTCCCCTCAGGCGGCTCCACCACCGGCTGCAAACCCGGGCCGGGGCATCTGTCGAGCAGCACGAGACGCGGACAACGAGGCACCTGCAAAACAAACAGCAAACCCCAACCGGAGATCAGCATCATCAAACGAAAGAGCACCGAAGAGAGTAGAGGAATTCCCTCCGGCCGAGGGACAGGACAGGAGCTGAGCTACAGGAGGATTGCGGGGAAACAGCTCCGCTCCAAAGACGGCACGGCCTGCCAAAGCCGGAGCCATCCCGACGCTTCAGGTCCCTATTCAGACTGACCCGTGCCACTTGCAACACCTTCTCAGCCTAACAGCGTAACAAACCCTCCGCCCGCTGGGGGGAAGCGCCTCCTCCCTTCCCTTTCCCTGCCGCTGGAAAGCTCTGCGCGCGTTTAGATACGGCCAAGAAAAATACTCACGCTAGAAAAGCCTCGGACTTTTTCTTCGGCGCTAATTCAACTGGCACAGCTCCGAACCCCCACCGTTGCGCTCTCCGTCTCCAGAACGCGCAGTTGTCATTTGACCGGGGGCTGCTTTCTCTCCTACCCAAGGAGGAGGGACATCTGGCCGGCGGCACTGCCCGAGAGAGATGCTACCGCACTGCCGGGGAAACGCGCCGCTGAAAGCCAGGCAGAAATCAGGTTCTTCAGAGCGCTCCGCCTAAAGAAAAGGGGGGGGAAAAACAAAAAACAAAAAAACTAGAAAAAAAACCCAACCAAAAACCCAACCCGTTACCTTCAGTCGCCTCTCTTTTCAAAGATTTGGAACAAATACCTCGCCGCTTAGGGACGCCTAAGACGCTGTAGGCTACAGCCGGTGGACGGTTGCCGTTTAAAGCCTGCAAGTCAGTTTGCACGTTATACGACTTTAACCCTTTTTTTAAAGTCTCCTTTACGATAGAAAAAACCAGGAAGGTAAGAGATTCCCCAAACGGCTGTACTTTTGGCGGGGGGAAATCCAATCCCCGGTGCCGCAGTCCACCAGGCTACCGAAAACGACCGGCGGACCGGCCAAGGCTTTTGGCTGTGCCGAACACGCAGAGGAACAGGGTTTGGCCGTGTCCCCGCTGTTACGGGGGACCCAGAGCCCAAAGGCCGGCCATGCCATCGGCCGTCGGAAGAGGTGCCGCGCTCGGGCCTTTGGAAGGACATCGTCTTTCTTTTTGTCCCTATTTAATAGAGCGCGCGACGTCTCCTCGCTGATGACTTCTGCTGCCCAGCGCATCGTCTCCGAGGATCCCCTCTCGTGGGAACTTCAGGAGAGGCAACCGCTTGGCACGAGAAACCGGTGCCCTTTCAGAAAGGGAAACCTCCTTCCGACTGACGTCCAAATGACACGCCGTAGGCTACGGACAACGGACGTTCCTGGAAGGCTCGACTCACCTAAGCCACCTCAGGACTCGCCGCCACCAGTGACGAGGCTGATGATGCTCCTTGGTTCGTGGCAAAGCCTGGAAAACAGGCAGAAGCGGCGCCGGTTCGTCCCGTTTTGTCCACGTCTCTTCGTTGACCGCCCCGGCTTTCAGCGCAGATGCCATGAAAGAGGAGTGACAAAGAAAAGGCGAGGTCAGGCAGCAAAAGAGCTCTGCAGGCTGCCACCTGCAGTCAACCGCGCACCCTGTTTTGGAAGCCACACGCCCGCCCACCCACCCACCACCCCCCGCCCAAAACAAACAAACAAACAAACAAACAAACCAAGAGACAAGAACCCCGGCACCTGGCCTCTTTCTTGTCTTCAGGAGCTCATCCTGAAGCTCATCGCTTCTGTCTTGTCAGAGCAGGAAGCGCAGACCATCTGTATCCCGAGGACACCTGACCGGGATTAACACGTGTCCAGAGGTAGTCCCCATCTCTACGAGCGTGTCGCTTTGGTGCTTTTAATAATCCTAACTCGACGGTAGTCACTGGGACGGTCCTTTACGGTGGCTTCTTCAGACTTCTGGATCGCCAGTCCCAGTATTTCCATTTCATCCTACCAAAAAAAACCCCAAAGCACGTTACAGCTGCACATAACATTTTCTGCACGTTCTTGTACGAGTATTTAAGGCGTAGGAGAAAGAGAAGATCTGAAAGGCAGAAGAGGCATTCAAAAACCGTGCAACTATGAAAAAGTAAAGCAGCTCTCTCGGAAAAGCACGAGAAACGGCCATAAAAGGTATACTTATGAAATATGCCAAGTAATATCGGGGCACCAAAATATACTATATAGGAAGGCTAGGTGGCTCATTTGATAGAAATTCGATGTAAATCTAAGACAGTACCGAGAATTCTGTCTGTAAATGGGTAATATTCGGCACCACTCAGCTCTAAAATTGCCGCTGCGCCTGCCTGTTAAAAATCCTACTTTAAAAGCATCTAGTACGAACCTTAACGTTTTCATCACAGTTACAGCCATCTTTCACCTTAAAGCATGCTTTACATTGCTGCTGCAGCCTATCTGCCAACTTGGAGTGTACACATCTGGGTATACACGCTTGTAATTCAGGACGATTCCCACAAATCGTTTCTGTGCAGAAAAACAGGCCTCGTTTCATTATGCAATCAAATTTGAAATTTTCTTTCTCGGGAGAAGTTTTGCCTTTTTAACTGTGAGAATTTTAACTAGGAATTCACACGCTACCCATGCCTCAAATTATGAGGACACGCATCACAAAACGAACTCAAAACGAACATCCCGGATTCAGGAAAACTAATTGTGCCTCCCCCCTCCGTGGAACGTGTCCGTAGGACAGGAGCGGGCACCCGCTTTGCCACAGAAGCAGACGGATGCGGAATTGCTCCACGCGTGTCGGTTAACACACATTCGGCTAATGGCCCACCACTCCTTGTACGCACAGGCTGACGACAGCCAGGTCGCCCGGTACGGGCTGAACACTTTGCAGGATTTGTTACAAACCTTTTTAGTGAAATAGATTTTGAAACCCCAGGAAACACACCCCTACCTCCGAGAATTGTAAGGCAATAAATATTTTGACAACTTACATTTCACGTCTATCCATGTATGTCCCATTACTGTCTGTGGTCATAAACTATCTAATATAGAATACTAAACGTTGCTACCATTTAAGAACCGAACGACAGCAACTGAACTGAACCGAAAGGAAGAGCTTTTCTTTGAAAATCGCAGTGCCACCTGAGAAGAAGCTGAAGACTGAAAATCGGGCGAGAGAATCACGCAAAAATATCAGCCTTGCTCTAAAAGCAAGACAGGAGAAAACCCACCAAAAATAAAATGCAGTTTAATTGACCCAAAGGTCACCAAACAAAACAGGCAAAAAGCTTCACAATACACAGCGTTTGCACCGCTGTCGCTTTTCTGGCTTTTGCTGGGCCTAAGAGGTTGCTGTGACTTCCTCGAGCTGCCCTTCTGCGGTCACCAGATTGTTTCAGGGGAGACAGACGTCTCCCGGGGAGGCGCACGCAGAGAGCGCCGCTACGTCTCGGCTGTGACCCCTTGGTCACCGCGTTCCTGCGGTGCCCGTACCCGTGCTACCAACAGGATGTCACAAAAGGACGCAAGAGCAGGGGGAATCGCTACAGGAGTCCTGAATGTTTCCACGGGCTTTTGAAAACCCCATTTTCTAAATTAAGTTACGCGAGGGAGTCTTTTTGAAAGTTACGAGGCTTCTGTGTGTCTGCTACTAAAAACATCCAACCGACCGACTCAAAAAACACCCAGAACACACTTTCCCCACGTTCCCCCGACACCGTAGCCTTTCATCTCGGGGGATTTCCTTTCCTGCCTTGCGAACGGATGCAGGTTAGGGACACCATAAAACAGCTTCCCTAGGGTATCCGAACGGCTGTCAGCGTACCATTTAGATCCCTTGAGTACAAGCAATAGCGCGCGTTACCTCTCCGGTTTGATGCTCGCTGACAGGCCGAATCCTTTGTGGAACCTTAAGCTGTTGTTCCGGCTTCCCTATCTCTTGCTGGAAAAGGTCTCTCTCCTGCTCTCGGTCAATTGCTCGCTCCTGAAAGTGACAAAACAGTGAGGATGCACCATTTCACGTAAAAACTGTCTAAATTAAGGATATTACAGCTTCTCGCTTCTTTTAACACGAGGCCGCTAACGGTACGTCAGTAGCATTATTACATGTCAGTACGAGCCGGCAACGCGCGCTGGCAGCCCAGAAAGCCAACCCCACCCTGGGCTGCATCAAGAGAAGCGTGGCCAGCGGGTCACGGGAGGCGATTCTACCCCCCTCTACTCTGCGCACGCGAGACCCCACCTGGAGTACGGTGTCCAGCTTTGGAGTCCTCGACACGGGAAGGACGTGGACCTGTTGGAAGGGGCCCAGCGGAGGGCCACGAAAACCATCGGAGGGACGGAGCACCTCCCCTGTGAAGAGAGACTGAGAGAGCTGGGGTTGTTCAGCCTGGAGAAGAGAAGGCTCCGGGGAGACCTCAGAGCAGCCTTCCAATATCTGAAGGGAGCCTACGGGAGAGCCGGAGAGGGACTCTCTGTCGGGAAAGGTAGCGACAGGACAAGGGGTAACGGTTTTAAATCGGAAGAGGGGAGATTCAGACTAGATATTAGGAGGAAATTCTTTACCGTGAGGGTGGTGAGGCACTGGAACAGGTCGCCCGGGGAAGCTGTGGATGCCCCATCCCTGGAAGTGTTTAAGGCCAGGCTGGACGGGGCTTTGAGCAACCCGCTCTAGTGGAGGCGTCCCTGCCCAAGGCAGGGGGGCTGCAACACGATGATCTTGAAGGTCCCTTCCAATTCTAACCATTCTATGATTCTATGGTTTTTAAGGTGGCAGAACCTCTTGCGACTTCCATTAACAAAAACTACTCTCACCATTCGGGGCAACAAATCTCACATTTTTGAAGAAAAACACGAGGACGGCACTGATACAGCCAGTATTATTTCACAAAAAGGACAGTTTTGTCTCTTCTGTTCAAAGCACAGCATACAAATAGCAATAGGCCAGTATTTTATGGTCTCCTTTCCTCGCGTTCATCCTTCATATATGTAGCATAAATAGGAATTAAGAATAGAAATTAACTTTGTGTTCATACTGAGGAGGAGCCAATGGGAAAAAAGAAATTCTAAATTTTGCATTTCAGTGTTACTTTTGACCAGCTGCAGTTGTTATATCCCACTCTGATATTTGGGGAATACATCTTTATACTGGAAATAAGGCACAGCCGCTGGCATCCGGTGAAACGTCACCTTTAAATGCCACTTTGCTGAACAGACAAACCTGATCAGACGCATTGAAATAAACTAGCTCAAGTAGCTGATACACAGAGGAATGCTCTGTCTAGCAACAGAAGCTTTTGCAAAAATGGAGGAAGCCAGAACAAAGCTGCAACAGTTACAAGTTGCAGATTTGAAAACCTCACCTGCTGTTTGAGCACCCCGCAGCCCGCCCAGCCCCTGCTTTCCCCCGCAGCCCCCAACACCCTCCTGCCCACCCCCCCTGCAGAACCAGCCAAAACGGCTTCTGCTCTCCGCCCCCAAACCGCATCACTTACTGCCCCCTTCCGAGCCCCAAAACCCAGCCGCTGAGCCTCTGCGCGAGTCCCCAAAACGCCGGACTCCACCCCCGCCCCTCAGCCCAAAGCCACACGACTCCCTCTCCGGCTGAAGCCCCAACACCAGCCACGCGAGCCCGTTTGCCAGCCCCGGGAGCCGCGAGCACCTCCCCAGACGCCTCAGCCCGCCCCCCCGCAACGCCGTCTCCCCTCGGAGCCGCCTCGGGACCCCGGCCGCCTTCCCCGCGCCCCCCCGCTGGCCTCGACGCTGTCCAGCGGCACCGCGACGCTGTCCGGCTGCCCGGTGCTTTCCGCCCGCGCCGGTCCGGTGCGGTGCGGTGCGGTCCGCGCCGCGCCGCAGCCGCTTCTGCGCGCGCCGCCATTTTCCCCCGGCCCCCTCCGCTTCCGGAGCGGCTCGGCCCGCCCATGCGGCGCGCCCATTGGTCACGGCGCCGGAAGCGGCTTCCATCCTCGGGGAGCCCGTCCCATTGGTCGGTCGCGCCGTCAATCTTCAGCGCCTCCCACCCCGGCCAATCGGAGCGCGGCAGGCGATCCGACCAATCGGAGCGCGGCGGTCGCGCTGTGATTGGCTCGTCTTCCTGTCAATCCGCCAGGGGGCGGTTGCCATGGTGAGGACGCCCCGCCCGGTGGCGCATGCGCAGTAGTGAGGGCGGCGCCGTCCTTACTACTGCGCATGCGCGACCAGGCGGGGCTTCCTCACCATGGCAACCGCCCCCGGGCGGATTGACAGGAGGACGAGCCAATCACAACGCGACCGCCCCGCTCCGATTGGTCGGATCGCCTGCCGCGCTCCGATTGGCCGGACTGGGAGGCGCTGGAGATTGACGGCGCGATCGACCAATGGGACGGGGGCTCCTAGAGGACGGACGCCGCTTACGGCACCGCGACCAATGGGCGCGCGGTATGGGCGGGCCGAGCCGCTCCGGAACCGGAGGGGGCCGGGGGAAAACGGCGGCCAGCCCAGAAATCGCTGCGGACCGGTCCGCAGCGGCCGGAAAGCACCGGGCAGCCGGACAGCGCCCACGCCCACGCCCCCTTCCTTGTCCCCCTCTGAGACCTCACCGGGGCCATGAGCGGTGACCGCTCTCAGCCCGCTTCCCTCCACCCAGGGACCGTGACCACTTACCGGCGGGCAGGCCTTCCCGCTCTCTGCCCTGTCCCCGCTCGCAGTCCGGGCAGCCGCAGCCGTCGCCTCGGCGCCAAAAACCTCCGGTGTTCGCCCCGCAACCAGCCCCAGGGACGCCGCGGCGCTCTGCGCGTGGCCCCGGGGGCCGTGGGGGCGACAGCAGCCAGTCCGCCGGCGTCCAGGAAGGCAGGCGGGGGTGCCGCCTTATCCACCACAGAGACATCGGGGAGCTTTGCGTCCCTGCAGGAAAACGGGGCTGCGTTTTTTTCCTCCTGTCCCGCTGCACCGATCCAGCTCCCCAGGGCGGGAGGGGAAACGGGGGAAGGGGCTGCTTTTCATAGAATCATAGAATCGTCTAGGTTGCAAGAGACCCTTGGCATCATCGAGTCCAACCATCTACCCTACTCTACAAAGTTCTCCCCTACACCATATCCCCCAACACCACATCTCAACGGTTCTTAATGTCCAGTCTAAACCTACCCTGTTGGAGCTTGAAGCCGTTCCCTCTCGTTCTCTCATTACCTACCCGTGCCAGGAGACCAGCACCGACCTCTCTACAGTGTCCTTTCAAGTAGTTTTAGAGAGTGACGAGGTCTCCCCTCAGCCCCCTCTTCCTCATACTAAACAGTCCCAGCTCCTTCAACCGCTCTTCATAGGATTTGTTTTCCAGGCCCTTCACCAGCTTCGTTGCCCTCCTCTGCACTCGCTCCAGCACCTCGACATCTCTCTTGGATTGAGGTGCCCAAAACCGGACGCAATACTCCAGGTGCGGCCTCACCAGTGCCGAGTACAGGGGCACAATCGCCTCCCTACTTCTGCTGCTCACGCTGTTTCTAATACAAGCCAGGATGCCGTTGGCTTCCGTGGCCACCTGGGCACACTGCCGGCTCACGTTCAGCCGCTTGTCCATTAGAACCCCCAGGTCTCTTTCTTCCAGGTGGTTTTCCAGCCACATTTCCCCAAGCCTGTAGCGCTGCTCGGGGTTATTGTGGCCCACGCGCAGAACCTGGCGCTCGCCCTTGTTGAAACTCATACCACTGATGTTGGCCCAACGATCCAATCTACCTAAGTCTCTCTGTAGAGCTTCCCTATCCTCCTGGGAACCAACACTCCTGCTTAAAGCGCTTTTGAAAGCGCTTGGACGCCGGCAAGAGAGAGCAGAGGGGAGGGCCAGTTTGGAAATCCCTTCTAGCGATAGGCTCTCTTTGCAGTCTGGAACCATCTACAGCACAGGCGTTTACGCCTCCGCACTGACCGACCCGTGGGTAAGACTTAGGGAAAACGGATGCTCTTGATACACTTCGACAGAACGTCTGCTAAGAGTCACATCTGTTTAGACTTACAGATTAACACGCACGATAGATAGACAACATCCAATTGGACTAGCGACCTGTCCAGACATCCGCTTTGACGCTTCAATCTCTCTTTATAAATAAATCTTTTAAAAAATCTTTCCGTCGTCTAAACTCCCATTAAATAATACAGAATCCTTAGAGATACGGGTTGGTATTTGGAACTCCTTTTATATACGTAAGGGAATATTATTTTTCAACACACAGAAAAATGAGAGATTGTTCTCTACTCCAATGCCTCACCCCCGCATATACAGCTTTTAACATTTTTTAAACACCACCGCCCAAAACCCCAACCACCTGCCCCGCACCAAGTTTTCAGGCGTTTGGGGGCCGTGACCCACCCTCTTGTGGGGGGAACCCCACTTAACCCCCACTCACCTGCTCCTCCGCCGCACCGTCGCTCCCCCGCTGACATCCGGCTGCCCCAAATGACATCATCACACACACCCCCCCCCCCCCCCCACGCACCGTTTTTTTTAATTCGCCCCAAAAATGCACCGAACGACCAGACCCAGGGCTGGCCCCTTCCCCTCAGGCGGCTCCACCACCGGCTGCAAACCCGGGCCGGGGCATCTGTCGAGCAGCACGAGACGCGGACAACGAGGCACCTGCAAAACAAACAGCAAACCCCAACCGGAGATCAGCATCATCAAACGAAAGAGCACCGAAGAGAGTAGAGGAATTCCCTCCGGCCGAGGGACAGGACAGGAGCTGAGCTACAGGAGGATTGCGGGGAAACAGCTCCGCTCCAAAGACGGCACGGCCTGCCAAAGCCGGAGCCATCCCGACGCTTCAGGTCCCTATTCAGACTGACCCGTGCCACTTGCAACACCTTCTCAGCCTAACAGCGTAACAAACCCTCCGCCCGCTGGGGGGAAGCGCCTCCTCCCTTCCCTTTCCCTGCCGCTGGAAAGCTCTGCGCGCGTTTAGATACGGCCAAGAAAAATACTCACGCTAGAAAAGCCTCGGGTTTTTTCTTCGGCGCTAATTCAACTGGCACAGCTCCGAACCCCCACCGTTGCGCTCTCCGTCTCCAGAACGCGCAGTTGTCATTTGACCGGGGGCTGCTTTCTCTCCTACCCAAGGAGGAGGGACATCTGGCCGGCGGCACTGCCCGAGAGAGATGCTACCGCACTGCCGGGGAAACGCGACGCTGAAAGCCAGGCAGAAATCAGGTTCTTCAGAGCGCTCCGCCTAAAGAAAAGGGGGGGGAAAAACAAAAAACAAAAAAACTAGAAAAAAAACCCAACCAAAAACCCAACCCGTTACCTTCAGTCGCCTCTCTTTTCAAAGATTTGGAACAAATACCTCGCCGCTTAGGGACGCCTAAGACGCTGTAGGCTACAGCCGGTGGACGGTTGCCGTTTAAAGCCTGCAAGTCAGTTTGCACGTTATACGACTTTAACCCTTTTTTTAAAGTCTCCTTTACGATAGAAAAAACCAGGAAGGTAAGAGATTCCCCAAACGGCTGTACTTTTGGCGGGGGGAAATCCAATCCCCGGTGCCGCGATCCACCAGGCTACCGAAAACGACCGGCGGACCGGCCAAGGCTTTTGGCTGTGCCGAACACGCAGAGAAACAGGGTTTGGCCGTGTCCCCGCTGTTACGGGGGACCCAGAGCCCAAAGGCCGGCCATGCCATCGGCCGTCGGAAGAGGTGCCGCGCTCGGGCCTTTGGAAGGACATCGTCTTTCTTTTTGTCCCTATTTAATAGAGCGCGCGACGTCTCCTCGCTGATGACTTCTGCTGCCCAGCGCATCGTCTCCGAGGATCCCCTCTCGTGGGAACTTCAGGAGAGGCAACCGCTTGGCACGAGAAACCGGTGCCCTTTCAGAAAGGGAAACCTCCTTCCGACTGACGTCCAAATGACACGCCGTAGGCTACGGACAACGGACGTTCCTGGAAGGCTCGACTCACCTAAGCCACCTCAGGACTCGCCGCCACCAGTGACGAGGCTGATGATGCTCCTTGGTTCGTGGCAAAGCCTGGAAAACAGGCAGAAGCGGCGCCGGTTCGTCCCGTTTTGTCCACGTCTCTTCGTTGACCGCCCCGGCTTTCAGCGCAGATGCCATGAAAGAGGAGTGACAAAGAAAAGGCGAGGTCAGGCAGCAAAAGAGCTCTGCAGGCTGCCACCTGCAGTCAACCGCGCACCCTGTTTTGGAAGCCACACGCCCGCCCGCCACCCCCCGCCCAAAACAAACAAACAAACAAACAAACAAACAAACAAAGAGACAAGAACCCCGGCACCTGGCCTCTTTCTTGTCTTCAGGAGCTCATCCTGAAGCTCATCGCTTCTGTCTTGTCAGAGCAGGAAGCGCAGACCATCTGTATCCCGAGGACACCTGACCGGGATTAACACGTGTCCAGAGGTAGTCCCCATCTCTACGAGCGTGTCGCTTTGGTGCTTTTAATAATCCTAACTCGACGGTAGTCACTGGGACGGTCCTTTACGGTGGCTTCTTCAGACTTCTGGATCGCCAGTCCCAGTATTTCCATTTCATCCTACCAAAAAAAACCCCAAAGCACGTTACAGCTGCACATAACATTTTCTGCACGTTCTTGTACGAGTATTTAAGGCGTAGGAGAAAGAGAAGATCTGAAAGGCAGAAGAGGCATTCAAAAACCGTGCAACTATGAAAAAGTAAAGCAGCTCTCTCGGAAAAGCACGAGAAACGGCCATAAAAGGTATACTTATGAAATACGCCAAGTAATATCGGGGCACCAAAATATACTATATAGGAAGGCTAGGTGGCTCATTTGATAGAAATTCGATGTAAATCTAAGACAGTACCGAGAATTCTGTCTGTAAATGGGTAATATTCGGCACCACTCGGCTCTAAAATTGCCGCTGCGCCTGCCTGTGAAAAATCCTACTTTAAAAGCATCTAGTACGAACCTTAAAGTTTTCATCACAGTTACAGCCATCTTTCACCTTAAAGCATGCTTTACATTGCTGCTGCAGCCTATCTGCCAACTTGGAGTGTACACATCTGGGTATACACGCTTGTAATTCAGGACGATTCCCACAAATCGTTTCTGTGCAGAAAAACAGGCCTCGTTTCATTATGCAATCAAATTTGAAATTTTTTTTCTCGGGAGAAGTTTTGCCTTTTTAACTGTGAGAATTTTAACTAGGAATTCACACGCTACCCATGCCTCAAATTATGAGGAGACGCATCACAAAACGAACTCAAAACGAACATCCCGGATTCAGGAAAACTAATTGTGCCTCCCCCCTCTGTGGAACGTGTCCGTAGGACAGGAGCGGGCACCCGCTTTGCCACAGAAGCAGACGGATGCGGAATTGCTCCACGCGTGTCGGTTAACACACATTCGGCTAATGGCCCACCACTCCTTGTACGCAGAGGCTGACGACAGCCAGGTCGCCCGGTACGGGCTGAACACTTTGCAGGATTTGTTACAAACCTTTTTAGTGAAATAGATTTTGAAACCCCAGGAAACACACCCCTACCTCCGAGAATTGTAAGGCAATAAATATTTTGACAACTTACATTTCACGTCTATCCATGTATGTCCCATTACTGTCTGTGGTCATAAACTATCTAATATAGAATACTAAACGTTGCTACCATTTAAGAACCGAACGACAGCAACTGAACTGAACCGAAAGGAAGAGCTTTTCTTTGAAAATCGCAGTGCCACCTGAGAAGAAGCTGAAGACTGAAAATCGGGCGAGAGAATCACGCAAAAATATCAGCCTTGCTCTAAAAGCAAGACAGGAGAAAACCCACCAAAAAATAAAATGCAGTTCAATTGACCCAAAGGTCACCAAACAAGACAGGCAAAAAGCTTCACAACACACAGCGTTTGCACCGCTGTCGCTTTTCTGGCTTTTGCTGGGCCTAAGAGGTTGCTGTGACTTCCTCGAGCTGCCCTTCTGCGGTCACCAGATCGTTTCAGGGGAGACAGACGTCTCCCGGGGAGGCGCACGCAGAGAGCGCCGCTACGTCTCGGCTGTGACCCCTTGGTCACTGCGTTCCTGCGGTGCCCGTACCCGTGCTACCAACAGGATGTCACAAAAGGACGCAAGAGCAGGGGGAATCGCTACAGGAGTCCTGAATGTTTCCACGGGCTTTTGAAAACCCCATTTTCTAAATTAAGTTACGCGAGGGAGTCTTTTTGAAAGTTACGAGGCTTCTGTGTGTCTGCTACTAAAAACATCCAACCGACCGACTCAAAAAACACCCAGAACACACTTTCCCCACGTTCCCCCGACACCGTAGCCTTTCATCTCGGGGGATTTCCTTTCCTGCCTTGCGAACGGATGCAGGTTAGGGACACCATAAAACAGCTTCCCTAGGGTATCCGAACGGCTGTCAGCGTACCATTTAGATCCCTTGAGTACAAGCAATAGCGCGCGTTACCTCTCCGGTTTGATGCTCGCTGACAGGCCGAATCCTTTGTGGAACCTTAAGCTGTTGTTCCGGCTTCCCTATCTCTTGCTGGAAAAGGTCTCTCTCCTGCTCTCGGTCAATTGCTCGCTCCTGAAAGTGACGAAACAGTGAGGATGCACCATTTCACGTAAAAACTGTCTAAATTAAGGATATTACAGCTTCTCGCTTCTTTTAACACGAGGCTGCTAACGGTACGTCAGTAGCATTATTACATGTCAGTACGAGCCGGCAACGCGCGCTGGCAGCCCAGAAAGCCAACCCCACCCTGGGCTGCATCAAGAGAAGCGTGGCCAGCGGGTCACGGGAGGCGATTCTACCCCCCTCTACTCTGCGCACGCGAGACCCCACCTGGAGTACGGTGTCCAGCTTTGGAGTCCTCGACACGGGAAGGACGTGGACCTGTTGGAAGGGGCCCAGCGGAGGGCCACGAAAACCATCGGAGGGACGGAGCACCTCCCCTGTGAAGAGAGACTGAGAGAGCTGGGGTTGTTCAGCCTGGAGAAGAGAAGGCTCCGGGGAGACCTCAGAGCAGCCTTCCAATATCTGAAGGGAGCCTACGGGAGAGCCGGAGAGGGACTCTCTGTCGGGAAAGGTAGCGACAGGACAAGGGGTAACGGTTTTAAATCGGAAGAGGGGAGATTCAGACTAGATATTAGGAGGAAATTCTTTACCGTGAGGGTGGTGAGGCACTGGAACAGGTCGCCCGGGGAAGCTGTGGATGCCCCATCCCTGGAAGTGTTTAAGGCCAGGCTGGACGGGGCTTTGAGCAACCCGCTCTAGTGGAGGCGTCCCTGCCCAAGGCAGGGGGGCTGCAACACGATGATCTTGAAGGTCCCTTCCAATTCTAACCATTCTATGATTCTATGGTTTTTAAGGTGGCAGAACCTCTTGCGACTTCCATTAACAAAAACTACTCTCACCATTCGGGGCAACAAATCTCACATTTTTGAAGAAAAACACGAGGACGGCACTGATACAGCCAGTATTATTTCACAAAAAGGACAGTTTTGTCTCTTCTGTTCAAAGCACAGCATACAAATAGCAATAGGCCAGTATTTTATGGTCTCCTTTCCTCGCGTTCATCCTTCATATATGTAGCATAAATAGGAATTAAGAATAGAAATTAACTTTGTGTTCATACTGAGGAGGAGCCAATGGGAAAAAAGAAATTCTAAATTTTGCATTTCAGTGTTACTTTTGACCAGCTGCAGTTGTTATATCCCACTCTGATATTTGGGGAATACATCTTTATACTGGAAATAAGGCACAGCCGCTGGCATCCGGTGAAACGTCACCTTTAAATGCCACTTTGCTGAACAGACAAACCTGATCAGACGCATTGAAATAAACTAGCTCAAGTAGCTGATACACAGAGGAATGCTCTGTCTAGCAACAGAAGCTTTTGCAAAAATGGAGGAAGCCAGAACAAAGCTGCAACAGTTACAAGTTGCAGATTTGAAAACCTCACCTGCTGTTTGAGCACCCCGCAGCCCGCCCAGCCCCTGCTTTCCCCCGCAGCCCCCAACACCCTCCTGCCCACCCCCCCTGCAGAACCAGCCAAAACGGCTTCTGCTCTCCGCCCCCAAACCGCATCACTTACTGCCCCCTTCCGAGCCCCAAAACCCAGCCGCTGAGCCTCTGCGCGAGTCCCCAAAACGCCGGACTCCACCCCCGCCCCTCAGCCCAAAGCCACACGACTCCCTCTCCGGCTGAAGCCCCAACACCAGCCACGCGAGCCCGTTTGCCAGCCCCGGGAGCCGCGAGCACCTCCCCAGACGCCTCAGCCCGCCCCCCCGCAACGCCGTCTCCCCTCGGAGCCGCCTCGGGACCCCGGCCGCCTTCCCCGCGCCCCCCCGCTGGCCTCGACGCTGTCCAGCGGCACCGCGACGCTGTCCGGCTGCCCGGTGCTTTCCGCCCGCGCCGGTCCGGTGCGGTGCGGTGCGGTCCGCGCCGCGCCGCAGCCGCTTCTGCGCGCGCCGCCATTTTCCCCCGGCCCCCTCCGCTTCCGGAGCGGCTCGGCCCGCCCATGCGGCGCGCCCATTGGTCACGGCGCCGGAAGCGGCTTCCATCCTCGGGGAGCCCGTCCCATTGGTCGGTCGCGCCGTCAATCTTCAGCGCCTCCCACCCCGGCCAATCGGAGCGCGGCAGGCGATCCGACCAATCGGAGCGCGGCGGTCGCGCTGTGATTGGCTCGTCTTCCTGTCAATCCGCCAGGGGGCGGTTGCCATGGTGAGGACGCCCCGCCCGGTGGCGCATGCGCAGTAGTGAGGGCGGCGCCGTCCTTACTACTGCGCATGCGCGACCGGGCGGGGCTTCCTCACCATGGCAACCGCCCCCGGGCGGATTGACAGGAGGACGAGCCAATCACAACGCGACCGCCCCGCTCCGATTGGTCGGATCGCCTGCCGCGCTCCGATTGGCCGGACTGGGAGGCGCTGGAGATTGACGGCGCGATCGACCAATGGGACGGGGGCTCCTAGAGGACGGACGCCGCTTACGGCACCGCGACCAATGGGCGCGCGGTATGGGCGGGCCGAGCCGCTCCGGAACCGGAGGGGGCCGGGGGAAAACGGCGGCCAGCCCAGAAATCGCTGCGGACCGGTCCGCAGCGGCCGGAAAGCACCGGGCAGCCGGACAGCGCCCACGCCCACGCCCCCTTCCTTGTCCCCCTCTGAGACCTCACCGGGGCCATGAGCGGTGACCGCTCTCAGCCCGCTTCCCTCCACCCAGGGACCGTGACCACTTACCGGCGGGCAGGCCTTCCCGCTCTCTGCCCTGTCCCCGCTCGCAGTCCGGGCAGCCGCAGCCGTCGCCTCGGCGCCAAAAACCTCCGGTGTTCGCCCCGCAACCAGCCCCAGGGACGCCGCGGCGCTCTGCGCGTGGCCCCGGGGGCCGTGGGGGCGACAGCAGCCAGTCCGCCGGCGTCCAGGAAGGCAGGCGGGGGTGCCGCCTTATCCACCACAGAGACATCGGGGAGCTTTGCGTCCCTGCAGGAAAACGGGGCTGCGTTTTTTTCCTCCTGTCCCGCTGCACCGATCCAGCTCCCCAGGGCGGGAGGGGAAACGGGGGAAGGGGCTGCTTTTCATAGAATCATAGAATCGTCTAGGTTGCAAGAGACCCTTGGCATCATCGAGTCCAACCATCTACCCTACTCTACAAAGTTCTCCCCTACACCATATCCCCCAACACCACATCTCGACGGTTCTTAAACACATCCAGGGATGGTGACTCGACCACCTCCCTGGGTAGCCTGTTCCAATGCCCGACCACTCCCTCTGTGAAACATTCTTTCCTAATGTCCAGTCTAAACCTACCCTGTTGGAGCTTGAAGCCGTTCCCTCTCGTTCTGTCATTACCTACCCATGCCAAGAGACCAGCACCGACCTCTCTACAGTGTCCTCTCAAGTAGTTTTAGAGAGTGACGAGGTCTCCCCTCAGCCCCCTCTTCCTCATACTAAACAGTCCCAGCTCCTTCAACCGCTCTTCATAGGATTTGTTTTCCAGGCCCTTCACCAGCTTCGTTGCCCTCCTCTGCACTCGCTCCAGCACCTCGACATCTCTCTTGGATTGAGGTGCCCAAAACCGGACGCAATACTCCAGGTGCGGCCTCACCAGTGCCGAGTACAGGGGCACAATCGCCTCCCTACTTCTGCTGCTCACGCTGTTTCTAACACAAGCCAGGATGCCGTTGGCTTTCGTGGCCACCTGGGCACACTGCCGGCTCACGTTCAGCCGCTTGTCCATTAGCACCCCCAGGTCTCTTTCTTCCAGGTGGTTTTCCAGCCACGTTTCCCCAAGCCTGTAGCGCTGCTCGGGGTTATTGTGGCCCACGCGCAGAACCTGGCACTCGCCCTTGTTGAAACTCATACCACTGATGTTGGCCCAACGATCCAATCTACCTAAGTCTCTCTGTAGAGCTTCCCTATCCTCCTGGGAATCAACACTCCTGCTTAAAGCGCTTTTGAAAGCGCTTGGACGCCGGCAAGAGAGAGCAGAGGGGAGGGCCAGTTTGGAAATCCCTTCTAGCGATAGGCTCTCTTTGCAGTCTGGAACCATCTACAGCACAGGCGTTTACGCCTCCGCACTGACCGACCCGTGGGTAAGACTTAGGGAAAACGGATGCTCTTGATACACTTCGACAGAACGTCTGCTAAGAGTCACATCTGTTTAGACTTACAGATTAACACGCACGATAGATAGACAACATCCAATTGGACTAGCGACCTGTCCAGACATCCGCTTTGACGCTTCAATCTCTCTTTATAAATAAATCTTTTAAAAAATCTTTCCGTCGTCTAAACTCCCATTAAATAATACAGAATCCTTAGAGATACGGGTTGGTATTTGGAACTCCTTTTATATACGTAAGGGAATATTATTTTTCAACACACAGAAAAATGAGAGATTGTTCTCTACTCCAATGCCTCACCCCCGCATATACAGCTTTTAACATTTTTTAAACACCACCGCCCAAAACCCCAACCACCTGCCCCGCACCAAGTTTTCAGGCGTTTGGGGGCCGTGACCCACCCTCTTGTGGGGGGAACCCCACTTAACCCCCACTCACCTGCTCCTCCGCCGCACCGTCGCTCCCCCGCTGACATCCGGCTGCCCCAAATGACATCATCACACCACCACCCCCCCCCCCACACACACCGGTTTTTTTAATTCGCCCCAAAAAATGCACCGAACGACCAGACCCAGGGCTGGCCCCTTCCCCTCAGGCGGCTCCACCACCGGCTGCAAACCCGGGCCGGGGCATCTGTCGAGCAGCACGAGACGCGGACAACGAGGCACCTGCAAAACAAACAGCAAACCCCAACCGGAGATCAGCATCATCAAACGAAAGAGCACCGAAGAGAGTAGAGGAATTCCCTCCGGCCGAGGGACAGGACAGGAGCTGAGCTACAGGAGGATTGCGGGGAAACAGCTCCGCTCCAAAGACGGCACGGCCTGCCAAAGCCGGAGCCATCCCGACGCTTCAGGTCCCTATTCAGACTGACCCGTGCCACTTGCAACACCTTCTCAGCCTAACAGCGTAACAAACCCTCCGCCCGCTGGGGGGAAGCGCCTCCTCCCTTCCCTTTCCCTGCCGCTGGAAAGCTCTGCGCGCGTTTAGATACGGCCAAGAAAAATACTCACGCTAGAAAAGCCTCGGACTTTTTCTTCGGCGCTAATTCAACTGGCACAGCTCCGAACCCCCACCGTTGCGCTCTCCGTCTCCAGAACGCGCAGTTGTCATTTGACCGGGGGCTGCTTTCTCTCCTACCCAAGGAGGAGGGACATCTGGCCGGCGGCACTGCCCGAGAGAGATGCTACCGCACTGCCGGGGAAACGCGCCGCTGAAAGCCAGGCAGAAATCAGGTTCTTCAGAGCGCTCCGCCTAAAGAAAAGGGGGGGGAAAAACAAAAAACAAAAAAACTAGAAAAAAAACCCAACCAAAAACCCAACCCGTTACCTTCAGTCGCCTCTCTTTTCAAAGATTTGGAACAAATACCTCGCCGCTTAGGGACGCCTAAGACGCTGTAGGCTAC
>NW_027415113.1:0-95362 GCF_964106895.1 Numenius arquata
GTTGCTAAGGGTCTTGTAGAGTGCTGTCGGGTCCTGGAGTATTCTGTAGGGTTCCAGAGGGCCTCGTAGGGTTCCGTCGAAATCTATAGGGTTCCCTAGGGGCCCATAGAGTCCCGTAGATTGCCGTAGGGACCTGTAGGGTTGTGTAAGTGCCCGCAGAAGTCTGTAGGAGTCTGTGGGATTCTGTAAGGTTCCGGAGGGTTCTGCAGGGTTCCGTAGGGACCCGTAGAGTTCCGTAGTGGCTGGTAAAGTTCCGTAGGGCCCTGTGGGGTTCTGTATGGACCTGTAGGGTTCCGTAGGGGCCTGCAGGGTTCCGTAAGTGCCCGCAGGTGTCTGTAGGGTTCCGTAGGGGTCTGTAGGGTTCCGTAGGCACCTGCAGTGTTCTGTAGGAGCCCATAGGGTTTTAGTGAGGTTCCGTTGTGTTGCTAAGGGTCTTGTAGAGTGCTGTCGAGTCCTGGAGTATTCTGTAGGGTTCCAGAGGGCCTCGTAGGGTTCCGTCGAAATCTGAAGGGTTCCCTAGGGGCCCGTAGAGTCCCGTAGATTTCCGTAGGGGCCTGTAGGGTTATGTAAGTGCCCGCAGGGGTTGGTAGGAGCTTGTAGGGTGCCATATGTTTCCGGAGGGTTGTGTAGGGTTCCGTAGGGGCCTGTGGTGTTCCCTAGGGGCCTGTAGAGTCTCGTACAGTTCCGTAGGGTCCTGTAGGTTTCCATAAGCGCCCGCAGAGGTCTGAAGGGGCCCATACTGTTCCGTAAGGATCCATAGGGTTCCGTAGAGCTTCGTAGGTTCCCTAGAGGCCTCTGGAGTACCGCAGGAGCCAGTAGTGTTCTGTAGGGGCCCGTAGGGTTCCTTCCATAGGAGCTGGCAGTGTTCCGTAGGGTCCTCTAGGGTTGAGTAAGTGCCCGCAGGAGTCTGTAGGAATCCGTGGGATTCTGTAAGGTTCTGGAGGGTTCTGCAGGGTTCCGTAGGGGCCCGTAGAGTTCCATAGTGGCTGGTAAAGTTCCCTAGGGCCCTGTACCGTTCCGTAACTGCCTGCAAGGGTCTTTAGGCTTCCGTAGGGGCTGGTAGGGTTCCATAAAGTTCCGTGGGTTCCTGCAGAGTTCTGCAAGTGCCCGCAAGGGCCTGTAGGGGCCCACGGTGTTTCTGCCAGGTTCCGTAGAGTTCCGTAGGGGCCATATTTTTCTGTAGTGGCTGGTAGTATTCTGTAGGGGTCTGTAGGGTTCCGTAGGCGCCTGCAGTGTTCTGTAGGAGCCCATAGGGTTTTAGTGAGGTTCTGTTGTGTTGCTAAGGGTCTTGTAGAGTGCTGTCGGGTCCTGGAGTATTCTGTAGGGTTCCAGAGGGCCTCGTAGGGTTCCGTCGAAATCTATAGGGTTCCCTAGGGGCCCATAGAGTCCCGTAGATTGCCGTAGGGACCTGTAGGGTTGTGTAAGTGCCCGCAGAAGTCTGTAGGAGTCTGTGGGATTCTGTAAGGTTCCGGAGGGTTCTGCAGGGTTCCGTAGGGACCCGTAGAGTTCCGTAGTGGCTGGTAAAGTTCCGTAGGGCCCTGTGGGGTTCTGTATGGACCTGTAGGGTTCCGTAGGGGCCTGCAGGGTTCCGTAAGTGCCCGCAGGTGTCTGTAGGGTTCCGTAGGGGTCTGTAGGGTTCCGTAGGCACCTGCAGTGTTCTGTAGGAGCCCATAGGGTTTTAGTGAGGTTCCGTTGTGTTGCTAAGGGTCTTGTAGAGTGCTGTCGAGTCCTGGAGTATTCTGTAGGGTTCCAGAGGGCCTCGTAGGGTTCCGTCGAAATCTGAAGGGTTCCCTAGGGGCCCGTAGAGTCCCGTAGATTTCCGTAGGGGCCTGTAGGGTTATGTAAGTGCCCGCAGGGGTTGGTAGGAGCTTGTAGGGTGCCATATGTTTCCGGAGGGTTGTGTAGGGTTCCGTAGGGGCCTGTGGTGTTCCCTAGGGGCCTGTAGAGTCTCGTACAGTTCCGTAGGGTCCTGTAGGTTTCCATAAGCGCCCGCAGAGGTCTGAAGGGGCCCATACTGTTCCGTAAGGATCCATAGGGTTCCGTAGAGCTTCGTAGGTTCCCTAGAGGCCTCTGGAGTACCGCAGGAGCCAGTAGTGTTCTGTAGGGGCCCGTAGGGTTCCTTCCATAGGAGCTGGCAGTGTTCCGTAGGGTCCTCTAGGGTTGAGTAAGTGCCCGCAGGAGTCTGTAGGAATCCGTGGGATTCTGTAAGGTTCTGGAGGGTTCTGCAGGGTTCCGTAGGGGCCCGTAGAGTTCCATAGTGGCTGGTAAAGTTCCCTAGGGCCCTGTACCGTTCCGTAACTGCCTGCAAGGGTCTTTAGGCTTCCGTAGGGGCTGGTAGGGTTCCATAAAGTTCCGTGGGTTCCTGCAGAGTTCTGCAAGTGCCCGCAAGGGCCTGTAGGGGCCCACAGTGTTTCTGTCAGGTTCCGTAGAGTTCCGTAGGGACCATATTTTTCTGTAGTGGCTGGTAGTATTCTGTAGGGGTCTGTAGGGTTCCGTAGGCGCCTGCAGTGTTCTGTAGGAGCCCATAGGGTTTTAGTGAGGTTCCGTTGTGTTGCTAAGGGTCTTGTAGAGTGCTGTCGGGTCCTGGAGTATTCTGTAGGGTTCCAGAGGGCCTCGTAGGGTTCCATCGAAATCTATAGGGTTCCCTAGGGGCCCATAGAGTCCCGTAGATTTCCGTAGGGACCTGTAGGGTTGTGTAAGTGCCCGCAGAAGTCTGTAGGAGTCTGTGGGATTCTGTAAGGTTCCGGAGGGTTCTGCAGGGTTCCGTAGGGACCCGTAGAGTTCCGTAGTGGCTGGTAAAGTTCCGTAGGGCCCTGTGGGGTTCTGTATGGACCTGTAGGGTTCCGTAGGGGCCTGCAGGGTTCCGTAAGTGCCCGCAGGTGTCTGTAGGGTTCCGTAGGGGTCTGTAGGGTTCCGTAGGCACCTGCAGTGTTCTGTAGGAGCCCATAGGGTTTTAGTGAGGTTCCGTTGTGTTGCTAAGGGTCTTGTAGAGTGCTGTCGGGTCCTGGAGTATTCTGTAGGGTTCCAGAGAGGCTGGTAGGGTTCCGTCAAAATCTGAAGGGTTCCCTAGGGGCCCGTAGAGTCCCGTAGATTTCCGTAGGGGCCTGTAGGGTTGTGTAAGTGCCCGCAGGGGTTGGTAGGAGCTTGTAGGGTGCCATATGTTTCCGGAGGGTTGTGTAGGGTTCCGTAGGGGCCTGTGGTGTTCCCTAGGGGCCTGTAGAGTCTCGTACAGTTCCGTAGGGTCCTGTAGGTTTCCATAAGCGCCCGCAGAGGTCTGAAGGGGCCCGTACTGTTCCGTAAGGATCCATAGGGTTCCGTAGAGCTTCGTAGGTTCCCTAGAGGCCTCTGGAGTACCGCAGGAGCCAATAGTGTTCCGTAGGGTCCTCTAGGGTTGAGTAAGTGCCCGCAGAAGTCTGTAGGAATCCGTGGGATTCTGTAAGGTTCTGGAGGGTTCTGCAGGGTTCCGTAGGGGCCCGTAGAGTTCCATAGTGGCTGGTAAAGTTCCCTAGGGCCCTGTACCGTTCCGTAACTGCCTGCAAGGGTCTTTAGGCTTCCGTAGGGGCTGGTAGGGTTCCATAAAGTTCCGTGGGTTCCTGCAGAGTTCTGCAAGTGCCTGCAAGGGCCTGTAGGGGCCCACAGTGTTTCTGCCAGGTTCCGTAGAGTTCCGTAGGGACCATATTTTTCTGTAGTGGCTGGTAGTATTCTGTAGGGGTCTGTAGGGTTCCGTAGGCGCCTGCAGTGTTCTGTAGGAGCCCATAGGGTTTTAGTGAGGTTCCGTTGTGTTGCTAAGGGTCTTGTAGAGTGCTGTCGAGTCCTGGAGTATTCTGTAGGGTTCCAGAGGGCCTCGTAGGGTTCCGTCGAAATCTGAAGGGTTCCCTAGGGGCCCGTAGAGTCCCGTAGATTTCCGTAGGGGCCTGTAGGGTTATGTAAGTGCCCGCAGGGGTTGGTAGGAGCTTGTAGGGTGCCATATGTTTCCGGAGGGTTGTGTAGGGTTCCGTAGGGGCCTGTGGTGTTCCCTAGGGGCCTGTAGAGTCTCGTACAGTTCCGTAGGGTCCTGTAGGTTTCCATAAGCGCCCGCAGAGGTCTGAAGGGGCCCATACTGTTCCGTAAGGATCCATAGGGTTCCGTAGAGCTTCGTAGGTTCCCTAGAGGCCTCTGGAGTACCGCAGGAGCCAGTAGTGTTCTGTAGGGGCCCGTAGGGTTCCTTCCATAGGAGCTGGCAGTGTTCCGTAGGGTCCTCTAGGGTTGAGTAAGTGCCCGCAGGAGTCTGTAGGAATCCGTGGGATTCTGTAAGGTTCTGGAGGGTTCTGCAGGGTTCCGTAGGGGCCCGTAGAGTTCCATAGTGGCTGGTAAAGTTCCCTAGGGCCCTGTACCGTTCCGTAACTGCCTGCAAGGGTCTTTAGGCTTCCGTAGGGGCTGGTAGGGTTCCATAAAGTTCCGTGGGTTCCTGCAGAGTTCTGCAAGTGCCCGCAAGGGCCTGTAGGGGCCCACGGTGTTTCTGCCAGGTTCCGTAGAGTTCCGTAGGGGCCATATTTTTCTGTAGTGGCTGGTAGTATTCTGTAGGGGTCTGTAGGGTTCCGTAGGCGCCTGCAGTGTTCTGTAGGAGCCCATAGGGTTTTAGTGAGGTTCTGTTGTGTTGCTAAGGGTCTTGTAGAGTGCTGTCGGGTCCTGGAGTATTCTGTAGGGTTCCAGAGGGCCTCGTAGGGTTCCGTCGAAATCTATAGGGTTCCCTAGGGGCCCATAGAGTCCCGTAGATTGCCGTAGGGACCTGTAGGGTTGTGTAAGTGCCCGCAGAAGTCTGTAGGAGTCTGTGGGATTCTGTAAGGTTCCGGAGGGTTCTGCAGGGTTCCGTAGGGACCCGTAGAGTTCCGTAGTGGCTGGTAAAGTTCCGTAGGGCCCTGTGGGGTTCTGTATGGACCTGTAGGGTTCCGTAGGGGCCTGCAGGGTTCCGTAAGTGCCCGCAGGTGTCTGTAGGGTTCCGTAGGGGTCTGTAGGGTTCCGTAGGCACCTGCAGTGTTCTGTAGGAGCCCATAGGGTTTTAGTGAGGTTCCGTTGTGTTGCTAAGGGTCTTGTAGAGTGCTGTCGAGTCCTGGAGTATTCTGTAGGGTTCCAGAGGGCCTCGTAGGGTTCCGTCGAAATCTGAAGGGTTCCCTAGGGGCCCGTAGAGTCCCGTAGATTTCCGTAGGGGCCTGTAGGGTTATGTAAGTGCCCGCAGGGGTTGGTAGGAGCTTGTAGGGTGCCATATGTTTCCGGAGGGTTGTGTAGGGTTCCGTAGGGGCCTGTGGTGTTCCCTAGGGGCCTGTAGAGTCTCGTACAGTTCTGTAGGGTCCTGTAGGTTTCCATAAGCGCCCGCAGAGGTCTGAAGGGGCCCATACTGTTCCGTAAGGATCCATAGGGTTCCGTAGAGCTTCGTAGGTTCCCTAGAGGCCTCTGGAGTACCGCAGGAGCCAGTAGTGTTCTGTAGGGGCCCGTAGGGTTCCTTCCATAGGAGCTGGCAGTGTTCCGTAGGGTCCTCTAGGGTTGAGTAAGTGCCCGCAGGAGTCTGTAGGAATCCGTGGGATTCTGTAAGGTTCTGGAGGGTTCTGCAGGGTTCCGTAGGGGCCCGTAGAGTTCCATAGTGGCTGGTAAAGTTCCCTAGGGCCCTGTACCGTTCCGTAACTGCCTGCAAGGGTCTTTAGGCTTCCGTAGGGGCTGGTAGGGTTCCATAAAGTTCCGTGGGTTCCTGCAGAGTTCTGCAAGTGCCCGCAAGGGCCTGTAGGGGCCCACAGTGTTTCTGTCAGGTTCCGTAGAGTTCCGTAGGGACCATATTTTTCTGTAGTGGCTGGTAGTATTCTGTAGGGGTCTGTAGGGTTCCGTAGGCGCCTGCAGTGTTCTGTAGGAGCCCATAGGGTTTTAGTGAGGTTCCGTTGTGTTGCTAAGGGTCTTGTAGAGTGCTGTCGGGTCCTGGAGTATTCTGTAGGGTTCCAGAGGGCCTCGTAGGGTTCCATCGAAATCTATAGGGTTCCCTAGGGGCCCATAGAGTCCCGTAGATTTCCGTAGGGACCTGTAGGGTTGTGTAAGTGCCCGCAGAAGTCTGTAGGAGTCTGTGGGATTCTGTAAGGTTCCGGAGGGTTCTGCAGGGTTCCGTAGGGACCCGTAGAGTTCCGTAGTGGCTGGTAAAGTTCCGTAGGGCCCTGTGGGGTTCTGTATGGACCTGTAGGGTTCCGTAGGGGCCTGCAGGGTTCCGTAAGTGCCCGCAGGTGTCTGTAGGGTTCCGTAGGGGTCTGTAGGGTTCCGTAGGCACCTGCAGTGTTCTGTAGGAGCCCATAGGGTTTTAGTGAGGTTCCGTTGTGTTGCTAAGGGTCTTGTAGAGTGCTGTCGGGTCCTGGAGTATTCTGTAGGGTTCCAGAGAGGCTGGTAGGGTTCCGTCAAAATCTGAAGGGTTCCCTAGGGGCCCGTAGAGTCCCGTAGATTTCCGTAGGGGCCTGTAGGGTTGTGTAAGTGCCCGCAGGGGTTGGTAGGAGCTTGTAGGGTGCCATATGTTTCCGGAGGGTTGTGTAGGGTTCCGTAGGGGCCTGTGGTGTTCCCTAGGGGCCTGTAGAGTCTCGTACAGTTCCGTAGGGTCCTGTAGGTTTCCATAAGCGCCCGCAGAGGTCTGAAGGGGCCCGTACTGTTCCGTAAGGATCCATAGGGTTCCGTAGAGCTTCGTAGGTTCCCTAGAGGCCTCTGGAGTACCGCAGGAGCCAATAGTGTTCCGTAGGGTCCTCTAGGGTTGAGTAAGTGCCCGCAGAAGTCTGTAGGAATCCGTGGGATTCTGTAAGGTTCTGGAGGGTTCTGCAGGGTTCCGTAGGGGCCCGTAGAGTTCCATAGTGGCTGGTAAAGTTCCCTAGGGCCCTGTACCGTTCCGTAACTGCCTGCAAGGGTCTTTAGGCTTCCGTAGGGGCTGGTAGGGTTCCATAAAGTTCCGTGGGTTCCTGCAGAGTTCTGCAAGTGCCTGCAAGGGCCTGTAGGGGCCCACAGTGTTTCTGCCAGGTTCCGTAGAGTTCCGTAGGGACCATATTTTTCTGTAGTGGCTGGTAGTATTCTGTAGGGGTCTGTAGGGTTCCGTAGGCGCCTGCAGTGTTCTGTAGGAGCCCATAGGGTTTTAGTGAGGTTCCGTTGTGTTGCTAAGGGTCTTGTAGAGTGCTGTCGGGTCCTGGAGTATTCTGTAGGGTTCCAGAGGGGCTGGTAGGGTTCCGTCGAAATCTGAAGGGTTCCCTAGGGGCCCGTAGAGTCCCGTAGATTTCCGTAGGGGCCTGTAGGGTTGTGTAAGTGCCCGCAGGGGTTGGTAGGAGCTTGTAGGGTGCCATATGTTTCCGGAGGGTTGTGTAGGGTTCCGTAGGGGCCTGTGGTGTTCCCTAGGGGCCTGTAGAGTCTCGTACAGTTCCGTAGGGTCCTGTAGGTTTCCATAAGCACCCGCAGAGCTCTGAAGGGGCCCATACTGTTCCGTAAGGATCCATAGGGTTCCGTAGAGCTTCGTAGGTTCCCTAGAGGCCTCTGGAGTACCGCAGGAGCCAGTAGTGTTCTGTAGGGGCCCGTAGGGTTCCTTCCATAGGAGCTGGCAGTGTTCCGTAGGGTCCTCTAGGGTTGAGTAAGTGCCCGCAGGAGTCTGTAGGAATCCGTGGGATTCTGTAAGGTTCTGGAGGGTTCTGCAGGGTTCCGTAGGGGCCCGTAGAGTTCCGTAGTGGCTGGTAAAGTTCCCTAGGGCCCTGTACCGTTCCGTAACTGCCTGCAAGGGTCTTTAGGCTTCCGTAGGGGCTGGTAGGGTTCCATAAAGTTCCGTGGGTTCCTGCAGAGTTCTGCAAGTGCCCGCAAGGGCCTGTAGGGGCCCACGGTGTTTCTGCCAGGTTCCGTAGAGTTCCGTAGGGGCCATATTTTTCTGTAGTGGCTGGTAGTATTCTGTAGGGGTCTGTAGGGTTCCGTAGGCGCCTGCAGTGTTCTGTAGGAGCCCATAGGGTTTTAGTGAGGTTCCGTTGTGTTGCTAAGGGTCTTGTAGAGTGCTGTCGGGTCCTGGAGTATTCTGTAGGGTTCCAGAGGGCCTCGTAGGGTTCCGTCGAAATCTGAAGGGTTCCCTAGGGGCCCATAGAGTCCCGTAGATTTCCGTAGGGACCTGTAGGGTTGTGTAAGTGCCCGCAGAAGTCTGTAGGAGTCTGTGGGATTCTGTAAGGTTCCGGAGGGTTCTGCAGGGTTCCGTAGGGACCCGTAGAGTTCCGTAGTGGCTGGTAAAGTTCCGTAGGGCCCTGTGGGGTTCTGTATGGACCTGTAGGGTTCCGTAGGGGCCTGCAGGGTTCCGTAAGTGCCCGCAGGTGTCTGTAGGGTTCCGTAGGGGTCTGTAGGGTTCCGTAGGCACCTGCAGTGTTCTGTAGGAGCCCATAGGGTTTTAGTGAGGTTCCGTTGTGTTGCTAAGGGTCTTGTAGAGTGCTGTCGGCTCCTGGAGTATTCTGTAGGGTTCCAGAGGGCCTCGTAGGGTTCCATCGAAATCTATAGGGTTCCCTAGGGGCCCATAGAGTCCCATAGATTTCCGTAGGGACCTGTAGGGTTGTGTAAGTGCCCGCAGAAGTCTGTAGGAGTCTGTGGGATTCTGTAAGGTTCCGGAGGGTTCTGCAGGGTTCCGTAGGGACCCGTAGAGTTCCGTAGTGGCTGGTAAAGTTCCGTAGGGCCCTGTGGGGTTCTGTATGGACCTGTAGGGTTCCGTAGGGGCCTGCAGGGTTCCGTAAGTGCCCGCAGGTGTCTGTAGGGTTCCGTAGGGGTCTGTAGGGTTCCGTAGGCACCTGCAGTGTTCTGTAGGAGCCCATAGGGTTTTAGTGAGGTTCCGTTGTGTTGCTAAGGGTCTTGTAGAGTGCTGTCGGGTCCTGGAGTATTCTGTAGGGTTCCAGAGGGGCTGGTAGGGTTCCGTCGAAATCTGAAGGGTTCCCTAGGGGCCCGTAGAGTCCCGTAGATTTCCGTAGGGGCCTGTAGGGTTGTGTAAGTGCCCGCAGGGGTTGGTAGGAGCTTGTAGGGTGCCATATGTTTCCGGAGGGTTGTGTAGGGTTCCGTAGGGGCCTGTGGTGTTCCCTAGGGGCCTGTAGAGTCTCGTACAGTTCCGTAGGGTCCTGTAGGTTTCCATAAGCACCCGCAGAGCTCTGAAGGGGCCCATACTGTTCCGTAAGGATCCATAGGGTTCCGTAGAGCTTCGTAGGTTCCCTAGAGGCCTCTGGAGTACCGCAGGAGCCAGTAGTGTTCTGTAGGGGCCCGTAGGGTTCCTTCCATAGGAGCTGGCAGTGTTCCGTAGGGTCCTCTAGGGTTGAGTAAGTGCCCGCAGGAGTCTGTAGGAATCCGTGGGATTCTGTAAGGTTCTGGAGGGTTCTGCAGGGTTCCGTAGGGGCCCGTAGAGTTCCGTAGTGGCTGGTAAAGTTCCCTAGGGCCCTGTACCGTTCCGTAACTGCCTGCAAGGGTCTTTAGGCTTCCGTAGGGGCTGGTAGGGTTCCATAAAGTTCCGTGGGTTCCTGCAGAGTTCTGCAAGTGCCCGCAAGGGCCTGTAGGGGCCCACGGTGTTTCTGCCAGGTTCCGTAGAGTTCCGTAGGGGCCATATTTTTCTGTAGTGGCTGGTAGTATTCTGTAGGGGTCTGTAGGGTTCCGTAGGCGCCTGCAGTGTTCTGTAGGAGCCCATAGGGTTTTAGTGAGGTTCCGTTGTGTTGCTAAGGGTCTTGTAGAGTGCTGTCGGGTCCTGGAGTATTCTGTAGGGTTCCAGAGGGCCTCGTAGGGTTCCGTCGAAATCTGAAGGGTTCCCTAGGGGCCCATAGAGTCCCGTAGATTTCCGTAGGGACCTGTAGGGTTGTGTAAGTGCCCGCAGAAGTCTGTAGGAGTCTGTGGGATTCTGTAAGGTTCCGGAGGGTTCTGCAGGGTTCCGTAGGGACCCGTAGAGTTCCGTAGTGGCTGGTAAAGTTCCGTAGGGCCCTGTGGGGTTCTGTATGGACCTGTAGGGTTCCGTAGGGGCCTGCAGGGTTCCGTAAGTGCCCGCAGGTGTCTGTAGGGTTCCATAGGGGTCTGTAGGGTTCCGTAGGCACCTGCAGTGTTCTGTAGGAGCCCATAGGGTTTTAGTGAGGTTCCGTTGTGTTGCTAAGGGTCTTGTAGAGTGCTGTCGGGTCCTGGAGTATTCTGTAGGGTTCCAGAGGGCCTCGTAGGGTTCCGTCGAAATCTGAAGGGTTCCCTAGGGGCCCGTAGAGTCCTGTAGATTTCCGTAGGGGCCTGTAGGGTTGTGTAAGTGCCCGCAGGGGTTGGTAGGAGCTTGTAGGGTGCCATATGTTTCCGGAGGGTTGTGTAGGGTTCCGTAGGGGCCTGTGGTGTTCCCTAGGGGCCTGTAGAGTCTCGTACAGTTCCGTAGGGTCCTGTAGGTTTCCATAAGCACCCGCAGAGGTCTGAAGGGGCCCGTACTGTTCCGTAAGGATCCATAGGGTTCCGTAGAGCTTCGTAGGTTCCCTAGAGGCCTCTGGAGTACCGCAGGAGCCAGTAGTGTTCCGTAGGGTCCTCTAGGGTTGAGTAAGTGCCCGCAGGAGTCTGTAGGAATCCGTGGGATTCTGTAAGGTTCTGGAGGGTTCTGCAGGGTTCCGTAGGGGCCCGTAGAGTTCCGTAGTGGCTGGTAAAGTTCCCTAGGGCCCTGTACCGTTCCGTAACTGCCTGCAAGGGTCTTTAGGCTTCCGTAGGGGCTGGTAGGGTTCCATAAAGTTCCGTGGGTTCCTGCAGAGTTCTGCAAGTGCCCGCAAGGGCCTGTAGGGGCCCACGGTGTTTCTGCCAGGTTCCGTAGAGTTCCGTAGGGGCCATATTTTTCTGTAGTGGCTGGTAGTATTCTGTAGGGGTCTGTAGGGTTCCGTAGGCGCCTGCAGTGTTCTGTAGGAGCCCATAGGGTTTTAGTGAGGTTCCGTTGTGTTGCTAAGGGTCTTGTAGAGTGCTGTCGGGTCCTGGAGTATTCTGTAGGGTTCCAGAGGGCCTCGTAGGGTTCCGTCGAAATCTGAAGGGTTCCCTAGGGGCCCATAGAGTCCCGTAGATTTCCGTAGGGACCTGTAGGGTTGTGTAAGTGCCCGCAGAAGTCTGTAGGAGTCTGTGGGATTCTGTAAGGTTCCGGAGGGTTCTGCAGGGTTCCGTAGGGACCCGTAGAGTTCCGTAGTGGCTGGTAAAGTTCCGTAGGGCCCTGTGGGGTTCTGTATGGACCTGTAGGGTTCCGTAGGGGCCTGCAGGGTTCCGTAAGTGCCCGCAGGTGTCTGTAGGGTTCCGTAGGGGTCTGTAGGGTTCCGTAGGCACCTGCAGTGTTCTGTAGGAGCCCATAGGGTTTTAGTGAGGTTCCGTTGTGTTGCTAAGGGTCTTGTAGAGTGCTGTCGGCTCCTGGAGTATTCTGTAGGGTTCCAGAGGGCCTCGTAGGGTTCCATCGAAATCTATAGGGTTCCCTAGGGGCCCATAGAGTCCCATAGATTTCCGTAGGGACCTGTAGGGTTGTGTAAGTGCCCGCAGAAGTCTGTAGGAGTCTGTGGGATTCTGTAAGGTTCCGGAGGGTTCTGCAGGGTTCCGTAGGGACCCGTAGAGTTCCGTAGTGGCTGGTAAAGTTCCGTAGGGCCCTGTGGGGTTCTGTATGGACCTGTAGGGTTCCGTAGGGGCCTGCAGGGTTCCGTAAGTGCCCGCAGGTGTCTGTAGGGTTCCGTAGGGGTCTGTAGGGTTCCGTAGGCACCTGCAGTGTTCTGTAGGAGCCCATAGGGTTTTAGTGAGGTTCCGTTGTGTTGCTAAGGGTCTTGTAGAGTGCTGTCGGGTCCTGGAGTATTCTGTAGGGTTCCAGAGGGGCTGGTAGGGTTCCGTCGAAATCTGAAGGGTTCCCTAGGGGCCCGTAGAGTCCCGTAGATTTCCGTAGGGGCCTGTAGGGTTGTGTAAGTGCCCGCAGGGGTTGGTAGGAGCTTGTAGGGTGCCATATGTTTCCGGAGGGTTGTGTAGGGTTCCGTAGGGGCCTGTGGTGTTCCCTAGGGGCCTGTAGAGTCTCGTACAGTTCCGTAGGGTCCTGTAGGTTTCCATAAGCACCCGCAGAGCTCTGAAGGGGCCCGTACTGTTCCGTAAGGATCCATAGGGTTCCGTAGAGCTTCGTAGGTTCCCTAGAGGCCTCTGGAGTACCGCAGGAGCCAGTAGTGTTCTGTAGGGGCCCGTAGGGTTCCTTCCATAGGAGCTGGCAGTGTTCCGTAGGGTCCTCTAGGGTTGAGTAAGTGCCCGCAGGAGTCTGTAGGAATCCGTGGGATTCTGTAAGGTTCTGGAGGGTTCTGCAGGGTTCCGTAGGGGCCCGTAGAGTTCCGTAGTGGCTGGTAAAGTTCCCTAGGGCCCTGTACCGTTCCGTAACTGCCTGCAAGGGTCTTTAGGCTTCCGTAGGGGCTGGTAGGGTTCCATAAAGTTCCGTGGGTTCCTGCAGAGTTCTGCAAGTGCCCGCAAGGGCCTGTAGGGGCCCACGGTGTTTCTGCCAGGTTCCGTAGAGTTCCGTAGGGGCCATATTTTTCTGTAGTGGCTGGTAGTATTCTGTAGGGGTCTGTAGGGTTCCGTAGGCGCCTGCAGTGTTCTGTAGGAGCCCATAGGGTTTTAGTGAGGTTCCGTTGTGTTGCTAAGGGTCTTGTAGAGTGCTGTCGGGTCCTGGAGTATTCTGTAGGGTTCCAGAGGGCCTCGTAGGGTTCCGTCGAAATCTGAAGGGTTCCCTAGGGGCCCATAGAGTCCCGTAGATTTCCGTAGGGACCTGTAGGGTTGTGTAAGTGCCCGCAGAAGTCTGTAGGAGTCTGTGGGATTCTGTAAGGTTCCGGAGGGTTCTGCAGGGTTCCGTAGGGACCCGTAGAGTTCCGTAGTGGCTGGTAAAGTTCCGTAGGGCCCTGTGGGGTTCTGTATGGACCTGTAGGGTTCCGTAGGGGCCTGCAGGGTTCCGTAAGTGCCCGCAGGTGTCTGTAGGGTTCCATAGGGGTCTGTAGGGTTCCGTAGGCACCTGCAGTGTTCTGTAGGAGCCCATAGGGTTTTAGTGAGGTTCCGTTGTGTTGCTAAGGGTCTTGTAGAGTGCTGTCGGGTCCTGGAGTATTCTGTAGGGTTCCAGAGGGCCTCGTAGGGTTCCGTCGAAATCTGAAGGGTTCCCTAGGGGCCCGTAGAGTCCTGTAGATTTCCGTAGGGGCCTGTAGGGTTGTGTAAGTGCCCGCAGGGGTTGGTAGGAGCTTGTAGGGTGCCATATGTTTCCGGAGGGTTGTGTAGGGTTCCGTAGGGGCCTGTGGTGTTCCCTAGGGGCCTGTAGAGTCTCGTACAGTTCCGTAGGGTCCTGTAGGTTTCCATAAGCACCCGCAGAGGTCTGAAGGGGCCCGTACTGTTCCGTAAGGATCCATAGGGTTCCGTAGAGCTTCGTAGGTTCCCTAGAGGCCTCTGGAGTACCGCAGGAGCCAGTAGTGTTCCGTAGGGTCCTCTAGGGTTGAGTAAGTGCCCGCAGGAGTCTGTAGGAATCCGTGGGATTCTGTAAGGTTCTGGAGGGTTCTGCAGGGTTCCGTAGGGGCCCGTAGAGTTCCGTAGTGGCTGGTAAAGTTCCCTAGGGCCCTGTACCGTTCCGTAACTGCCTGCAAGGGTCTTTAGGCTTCCGTAGGGGCTGGTAGGGTTCCATAAAGTTCCGTGGGTTCCTGCAGAGTTCTGCAAGTGCCCGCAAGGGCCTGTAGGGGCCCACGGTGTTTCTGCCAGGTTCCGTAGAGTTCCGTAGGGGCCATATTTTTCTGTAGTGGCTGGTAGTATTCTGTAGGGGTCTGTAGGGTTCCGTAGGCGCCTGCAGTGTTCTGTAGGAGCCCATAGGGTTTTAGTGAGGTTCCGTTGTGTTGCTAAGGGTCTTGTAGAGTGCTGTCGGGTCCTGGAGTATTCTGTAGGGTTCCAGAGGGCCTCGTAGGGTTCCATCGAAATCTATAGGGTTCCCTAGGGGCCCATAGAGTCCCGTAGATTTCCGTAGGGACCTGTAGGGTTGTGTAAGTGCCCGCAGAAGTCTGTAGGAGTCTGTGGGATTCTGTAAGGTTCCGGAGGGTTCTGCAGGGTTCCGTAGGGACCCGTAGAGTTCCGTAGTGGCTGGTAAAGTTCCGTAGGGCCCTGTGGGGTTCTGTATGGACCTGTAGGGTTCCGTAGGGGCCTGCAGGGTTCCGTAAGTGCCCGCAGGTGTCTGTAGGGTTCCGTAGGGGTCTGTAGGGTTCCGTAGGCACCTGCAGTGTTCTGTAGGAGCCCATAGGGTTTTAGTGAGGTTCCTTTGTGTTGCTAAGGGTCTTGTAGAGTGCTGTCGAGTCCTGGAGTATTCTGTAGGGTTCCAGAGGGGCTGGTAGGGTTCCGTCGAAATCTGAAGGGTTCCCTAGGGGCCCGTAGAGTCCTGTAGATTTCCGTAGGGGCCTGTAGGGTTATGTAAGTGCCCGCAGGGGTTGGTAGGAGCTTGTAGGGTGCCATATGTTTCCGGAGGGTTGTGTAGGGTTCCGTAGGGGCCTGGTGTGTTCCCTAGGGGCCTGTAGAGCCTCGTACAGTTCCGTAGGGTCCTGTAGGTTTCCATAAGCACCCGCAGAGCTCTGAAGGGGCCCATACTGTTCCGTAAGGATCCATAGGGTTCCGTAGAGCTTCGTAGGTTCCCTAGAGGCCTCTGGAGTACCGCAGGAGCCAGTAGTGTTCTGTAGGGGCCCGTAGGGTTCCTTCCATAGGAGCTGGCAGTGTTCCGTAGGGTCCTCTAGGGTTGAGTAAGTGCCCGCAGGAGTCTGTAGGAATCCGTGGGATTCTGTAAGGTTCTGGAGGGTTCTGCAGGGTTCCGTAGGGGCCCGTAGAGTTCCGTAGTGGCTGGTAAAGTTCCCTAGGGCCCTGTACCGTTCCGTAACTGCCTGCAAGGGTCTTTAGGCTTCCGTAGGGGCTGGTAGGGTTCCATAAAGTTCCGTGGGTTCCTGCAGAGTTCTGCAAGTGCCCGCAAGGGCCTGTAGGGGCCCACGGTGTTTCTGCCAGGTTCCGTAGAGTTCCGTAGGGGCCATATTTTTCTGCAGTGGCTGGTAGTATTCTGTAGGGGTCTGTAGGGTTCCGTAGGCGCCTGCAGTGTTCTGTAGGAGCCCATAGGGTTTTAGTGAGGTTCCGTTGTGTTGCTAAGGGTCTTGTAGAGTGCTGTCGGGTCCTGGAGTATTCTGTAGGGTTCCAGAGGGCCTCGTAGGGTTCCGTCGAAATCTATAGGGTTCCCTAGGGGCCCATAGAGTCCCGTAGATTGCCGTAGGGACCTGTAGGGTTGTGTAAGTGCCCGCAGAAGTCTGTAGGAGTCTGTGGGATTCTGTAAGGTTCCGGAGGGTTCTGCAGGGTTCCGTAGGGACCCGTAGAGTTCCGTAGTGGCTGGTAAAGTTCCGTAGGGCCCTGTGGGGTTCTGTATGGACCTGTAGGGTTCCGTAGGGGCCTGCAGGGTTCCGTAAGTGCCCGCAGGTGTCTGTAGGGTTCCGTAGGGGTCTGTAGGGTTCCGTAGGCACCTGCAGTGTTCTGTAGGAGCCCATAGGGTTTTAGTGAGGTTCCGTTGTGTTGCTAAGGGTCTTGTAGAGTGCTGTCGAGTCCTGGAGTATTCTGTAGGGTTCCAGAGGGGCTGGTAGGGTTCCGTCGAAATCTGAAGGGTTCCCTAGGGGCCCATAGAGTCCCGTAGATTTCCGTAGGGGCCTGTAGGGTTATGTAAGTGCCCGCAGGGGTTAGTAGGAGCTTGTAGGGTGCCATATGTTTCCGGAGGGTTGTGTAGGGTTCCGTAGGGGCCTGTGGTGTTCCCTAGGGGCCTGTAGAGTCTCGTACAGTTCCGTAGGGTCCTGTAGGTTTCCATAAGCGCCCGCAGAGGTCTGAAGGGGCCCGTACTGTTCCGTAAGGATCCATAGGGTTCCGTAGAGCTTCGTAGGTTCCCTAGAGGCCTCTGGAGTACCGCAGGAGCCAGTAGTGTTCCGTAGGGTCCTCTAGGGTTGAGTAAGTGCCCGCAGGAGTCTGTAGGAATCCGTGGGATTCTGTAAGGTTCTGGAGGGTTCTGCAGGGTTCCGTAGGGGCCCGTAGAGTTCCGTAGTGGCTGGTAAAGTTCCCTAGGGCCCTGTACCGTTCCGTAACTGCCTGCAAGGGTCTTTAGGCTTCCGTAGGGGCTGGTAGGGTTCCATAAAGTTCCGTGGGTTCCTGCAGAGTTCTGCAAGTGCCCGCAAGGGCCTGTAGGGGCCCACGGTGTTTCTGCCAGGTTCCGTAGAGTTCCGTAGGGGCCATATTTTTCTGTAGTGGCTGGTAGTATTCTGTAGGGGTCTGTAGGGTTCCGTAGGCGCCTGCAGTGTTCTGTAGGAGCCCATAGGGTTTTAGTGAGGTTCCGTTGTGTTGCTAAGGGTCTTGTAGAGTGCTGTCGGGTCCTGGAGTATTCTGTAGGGTTCCAGAGGGCCTCGTAGGGTTCCGTCGAAATCTGAAGGGTTCCCTAGGGGCCCATAGAGTCCCGTAGATTTCCGTAGGGACCTGTAGGGTTGTGTAAGTGCCCGCAGAAGTCTGTAGGAGTCTGTGGGATTCTGTAAGGTTCCGGAGGGTTCTGCAGGGTTCCGTAGGGACCCGTAGAGTTCCGTAGTGGCTGGTAAAGTTCCGTAGGGCCCTGTGGGGTTCTGTATGGACCTGTAGGGTTCCGTAGGGGCCTGCAGGGTTCCGTAAGTGCCCGCAGGTGTCTGTAGGGTTCCGTAGGGGTCTGTAGGGTTCCGTAGGCACCTGCAGTGTTCTGTAGGAGCCCATAGGGTTTTAGTGAGGTTCCGTTGTGTTGCTAAGGGTCTTGTAGAGTGCTGTCGGCTCCTGGAGTATTCTGTAGGGTTCCAGAGGGGCTGGTAGGGTTCCGTCGAAATCTGAAGGGTTCCCTAGGGGCCCGTAGAGTCCCGTAGATTTCCGTAGGGGCCTGTAGGGTTGTGTAAGTGCCCGCAGGGGTTGGTAGGAGCTTGTAGGGTGCCATATGTTTCCGGAGGGTTGTGTAGGGTTCCGTAGGGGCCTGTGGTGTTCCCTAGGGGCCTGTAGAGTCTCGTACAGTTCCGTAGGGTCCTGTAGGTTTCCATAAGCACCCGCAGAGCTCTGAAGGGGCCCGTACTGTTCCGTAAGGATCCATAGGGTTCCGTAGAGCTTCGTAGGTTCCCTAGAGGCCTCTGGAGTACCGCAGGAGCCAATAGTGTTCCGTAGGGTCCTCTAGGGTTGAGTAAGTGCCCGCAGAAGTCTGTAGGAATCCGTGGGATTCTGTAAGGTTCTGGAGGGTTCTGCAGGGTTCCGTAGGGGCCCGTAGAGTTCCATAGTGGCTGGTAAAGTTCCCTAGGGCCCTGTACCGTTCCGTAACTGCCTGCAAGGGTCTTTAGGCTTCCGTAGGGGCTGGTAGGGTTCCATAAAGTTCCGTGGGTTCCTGCAGAGTTCTGCAAGTGCCTGCAAGGGCCTGTAGGGGCCCACAGTGTTTCTGCCAGGTTCCGTAGAGTTCCGTAGGGACCATATTTTTCTGTAGTGGCTGGTAGTATTCTGTAGGGGTCTGTAGGGTTCCGTAGGCGCCTGCAGTGTTCTGTAGGAGCCCATAGGGTTTTAGTGAGGTTCCGTTGTGTTGCTAAGGGTCTTGTAGAGTGCTGTCGAGTCCTGGAGTATTCTGTAGGGTTCCAGAGGGCCTCGTAGGGTTCCGTCGAAATCTGAAGGGTTCCCTAGGGGCCCGTAGAGTCCCGTAGATTTCCGTAGGGGCCTGTAGGGTTATGTAAGTGCCCGCAGGGGTTGGTAGGAGCTTGTAGGGTGCCATATGTTTCCGGAGGGTTGTGTAGGGTTCCGTAGGGGCCTGTGGTGTTCCCTAGGGGCCTGTAGAGTCTCGTACAGTTCCGTAGGGTCCTGTAGGTTTCCATAAGCGCCCGCAGAGGTCTGAAGGGGCCCATACTGTTCCGTAAGGATCCATAGGGTTCCGTAGAGCTTCGTAGGTTCCCTAGAGGCCTCTGGAGTACCGCAGGAGCCAGTAGTGTTCTGTAGGGGCCCGTAGGGTTCCTTCCATAGGAGCTGGCAGTGTTCCGTAGGGTCCTCTAGGGTTGAGTAAGTGCCCGCAGGAGTCTGTAGGAATCCGTGGGATTCTGTAAGGTTCTGGAGGGTTCTGCAGGGTTCCGTAGGGGCCCGTAGAGTTCCATAGTGGCTGGTAAAGTTCCCTAGGGCCCTGTACCGTTCCGTAACTGCCTGCAAGGGTCTTTAGGCTTCCGTAGGGGCTGGTAGGGTTCCATAAAGTTCCGTGGGTTCCTGCAGAGTTCTGCAAGTGCCCGCAAGGGCCTGTAGGGGCCCACGGTGTTTCTGCCAGGTTCCGTAGAGTTCCGTAGGGGCCATATTTTTCTGTAGTGGCTGGTAGTATTCTGTAGGGGTCTGTAGGGTTCCGTAGGCGCCTGCAGTGTTCTGTAGGAGCCCATAGGGTTTTAGTGAGGTTCTGTTGTGTTGCTAAGGGTCTTGTAGAGTGCTGTCGGGTCCTGGAGTATTCTGTAGGGTTCCAGAGGGCCTCGTAGGGTTCCGTCGAAATCTATAGGGTTCCCTAGGGGCCCATAGAGTCCCGTAGATTGCCGTAGGGACCTGTAGGGTTGTGTAAGTGCCCGCAGAAGTCTGTAGGAGTCTGTGGGATTCTGTAAGGTTCCGGAGGGTTCTGCAGGGTTCCGTAGGGACCCGTAGAGTTCCGTAGTGGCTGGTAAAGTTCCGTAGGGCCCTGTGGGGTTCTGTATGGACCTGTAGGGTTCCGTAGGGGCCTGCAGGGTTCCGTAAGTGCCCGCAGGTGTCTGTAGGGTTCCGTAGGGGTCTGTAGGGTTCCGTAGGCACCTGCAGTGTTCTGTAGGAGCCCATAGGGTTTTAGTGAGGTTCCGTTGTGTTGCTAAGGGTCTTGTAGAGTGCTGTCGGGTCCTGGAGTATTCTGTAGGGTTCCAGAGAGGCTGGTAGGGTTCCGTCAAAATCTGAAGGGTTCCCTAGGGGCCCGTAGAGTCCCGTAGATTTCCGTAGGGGCCTGTAGGGTTGTGTAAGTGCCCGCAGGGGTTGGTAGGAGCTTGTAGGGTGCCATATGTTTCCGGAGGGTTGTGTAGGGTTCCGTAGGGGCCTGTGGTGTTCCCTAGGGGCCTGTAGAGTCTCGTACAGTTCCGTAGGGTCCTGTAGGTTTCCATAAGCACCCGCAGAGCTCTGAAGGGGCCCGTACTGTTCCGTAAGGATCCATAGGGTTCCGTAGAGCTTCGTAGGTTCCCTAGAGGCCTCTGGAGTACCGCAGGAGCCAGTAGTGTTCTGTAGGGGCCCGTAGGGTTCCTTCCATAGGAGCTGGCAGTGTTCCGTAGGGTCCTCTAGGGTTGAGTAAGTGCCCGCAGGAGTCTGTAGGAATCCGTGGGATTCTGTAAGGTTCTGGAGGGTTCTGCAGGGTTCCGTAGGGGCCCGTAGAGTTCCATAGTGGCTGGTAAAGTTCCCTAGGGCCCTGTACCGTTCCGTAACTGCCTGCAAGGGTCTTTAGGCTTCCGTAGGGGCTGGTAGGGTTCCATAAAGTTCCGTGGGTTCCTGCAGAGTTCTGCAAGTGCCCGCAAGGGCCTGTAGGGGCCCACAGTGTTTCTGTCAGGTTCCGTAGAGTTCCGTAGGGACCATATTTTTCTGTAGTGGCTGGTAGTATTCTGTAGGGGTCTGTAGGGTTCCGTAGGCGCCTGCAGTGTTCTGTAGGAGCCCATAGGGTTTTAGTGAGGTTCCGTTGTGTTGCTAAGGGTCTTGTAGAGTGCTGTCGGGTCCTGGAGTATTCTGTAGGGTTCCAGAGGGCCTCGTAGGGTTCCATCGAAATCTATAGGGTTCCCTAGGGGCCCATAGAGTCCCGTAGATTTCCGTAGGGACCTGTAGGGTTGTGTAAGTGCCCGCAGAAGTCTGTAGGAGTCTGTGGGATTCTGTAAGGTTCCGGAGGGTTCTGCAGGGTTCCGTAGGGACCCGTAGAGTTCCGTAGTGGCTGGTAAAGTTCCGTAGGGCCCTGTGGGGTTCTGTATGGACCTGTAGGCTTCCGTAGGGGCCTGCAGGGTTCCGTAAGTGCCCGCAGGTGTCTGTAGGGTTCCGTAGGGGTCTGTAGGGTTCCGTAGGCACCTGCAGTGTTCTGTAGGAGCCCATAGGGTTTTAGTGAGGTTCCGTTGTGTTGCTAAGGGTCTTGTAGAGTGCTGTCGGGTCCTGGAGTATTCTGTAGGGTTCCAGAGAGGCTGGTAGGGTTCCGTCAAAATCTGAAGGGTTCCCTAGGGGCCCGTAGAGTCCCGTAGATTTCCGTAGGGGCCTGTAGGGTTGTGTAAGTGCCCGCAGGGGTTGGTAGGAGCTTGTAGGGTGCCATATGTTTCCGGAGGGTTGTGTAGGGTTCCGTAGGGGCCTGTGGTGTTCCCTAGGGGCCTGTAGAGTCTCGTACAGTTCCGTAGGGTCCTGTAGGTTTCCATAAGCGCCCGCAGAGGTCTGAAGGGGCCCGTACTGTTCCGTAAGGATCCATAGGGTTCCGTAGAGCTTCGTAGGTTCCCTAGAGGCCTCTGGAGTACCGCAGGAGCCAGTAGTGTTCCGTAGGGTCCTCTAGGGTTGAGTAAGTGCCCGCAGAAGTCTGTAGGAATCCGTGGGATTCTGTAAGGTTCTGGAGGGTTCTGCAGGGTTCCGTAGGGGCCCGTAGAGTTCCATAGTGGCTGGTAAAGTTCCCTAGGGCCCTGTACCGTTCCGTAACTGCCTGCAAGGGTCTTTAGGCTTCCGTAGGGGCTGGTAGGGTTCCATAAAGTTCCGTGGGTTCCTGCAGAGTTCTGCAAGTGCCTGCAAGGGCCTGTAGGGGCCCACAGTGTTTCTGCCAGGTTCCGTAGAGTTCCGTAGGGGCCATATTTTTCTGTAGTGGCTGGTAGTATTCTGTAGGGGTCTGTAGGGTTCCGTAGGCGCCTGCAGTGTTCTGTAGGAGCCCATAGGGTTTTAGTGAGGTTCCGTTGTGTTGCTAAGGGTCTTGTAGAGTGCTGTCGGGTCCTGGAGTATTCTGTAGGGTTCCAGAGGGGCTGGTAGGGTTCCGTCGAAATCTGAAGGGTTCCCTAGGGGCCCGTAGAGTCCCGTAGATTTCCGTAGGGGCCTGTAGGGTTGTGTAAGTGCCCGCAGGGGTTGGTAGGAGCTTGTAGGGTGCCATATGTTTCCGGAGGGTTGTGTAGGGTTCCGTAGGGGCCTGTGGTGTTCCCTAGGGGCCTGTAGAGTCTCGTACAGTTCCGTAGGGTCCTGTAGGTTTCCATAAGCACCCGCAGAGCTCTGAAGGGGCCCATACTGTTCCGTAAGGATCCATAGGGTTCCGTAGAGCTTCGTAGGTTCCCTAGAGGCCTCTGGAGTACCGCAGGAGCCAGTAGTGTTCTGTAGGGGCCCGTAGGGTTCCTTCCATAGGAGCTGGCAGTGTTCCGTAGGGTCCTCTAGGGTTGAGTAAGTGCCCGCAGGAGTCTGTAGGAATCCGTGGGATTCTGTAAGGTTCTGGAGGGTTCTGCAGGGTTCCGTAGGGGCCCGTAGAGTTCCGTAGTGGCTGGTAAAGTTCCCTAGGGCCCTGTACCGTTCCGTAACTGCCTGCAAGGGTCTTTAGGCTTCCGTAGGGGCTGGTAGGGTTCCATAAAGTTCCGTGGGTTCCTGCAGAGTTCTGCAAGTGCCCGCAAGGGCCTGTAGGGGCCCACAGTGTTTTTGTCAGGTTCCGTAGAGTTCCGTAGGGACCATATTTTTCTGTAGTGGCTGGTAGTATTCTGTAGGGGTCTGTAGGGTTCCGTAGGCGCCTGCAGTGTTCTGTAGGAGCCCATAGGGTTTTAGTGAGGTTCCGTTGTGTTGCTAAGGGTCTTGTAGAGTGCTGTCGGGTCCTGGAGTATTCTGTAGGGTTCCAGAGGGCCTCGTAGGGTTCCGTCGAAATCTATAGGGTTCCCTAGGGGCCCATAGAGTCCCGTAGATTTCCGTAGGGACCTGTAGGGTTGTGTAAGTGCCCGCAGAAGTCTGTAGGAGTCTGTGGGATTCTGTAAGGTTCCGGAGGGTTCTGCAGGGTTCCGTAGGGACCCGTAGAGTTCCGTAGTGGCTGGTAAAGTTCCGTAGGGCCCTGTGGGGTTCTGTATGGACCTGTAGGGTTCCGTAGGGGCCTGCAGGGTTCCGTAAGTGCCCGCAGGTGTCTGTAGGGTTCCATAGGGGTCTGTAGGGTTCCGTAGGCACCTGCAGTGTTCTGTAGGAGCCCATAGGGTTTTAGTGAGGTTCCGTTGTGTTGCTAAGGGTCTTGTAGAGTGCTGTCGGGTCCTGGAGTATTCTGTAGGGTTCCAGAGAGGCTGGTAGGGTTCCGTCAAAATCTGAAGGGTTCCCTAGGGGCCCGTAGAGTCCCGTAGATTTCCGTAGGGGCCTGTAGGGTTGTGTAAGTGCCCGCAGGGGTTGGTAGGAGCTTGTAGGGTGCCATATGTTTCCGGAGGGTTGTGTAGGGTTCCGTAGGGGCCTGTGGTGTTCCCTAGGGGCCTGTAGAGTCTCGTACAGTTCCGTAGGGTCCTGTAGGTTTCCATAAGCACCCGCAGAGCTCTGAAGGGGCCCGTACTGTTCCGTAAGGATCCATAGGGTTCCGTAGAGCTTCGTAGGTTCCCTAGAGGCCTCTGGAGTACCGCAGGAGCCAGTAGTGTTCTGTAGGGGCCCGTAGGGTTCCTTCCATAGGAGCTGGCAGTGTTCCGTAGGGTCCTCTAGGGTTGAGTAAGTGCCCGCAGGAGTCTGTAGGAATCCGTGGGATTCTGTAAGGTTCTGGAGGGTTCTGCAGGGTTCCGTAGGGGCCCGTAGAGTTCCGTAGTGGCTGGTAAAGTTCCCTAGGGCCCTGTACCGTTCCGTAACTGCCTGCAAGGGTCTTTAGGCTTCCGTAGGGGCTGGTAGGGTTCCATAAAGTTCCGTGGGTTCCTGCAGAGTTCTGCAAGTGCCCGCAAGGGCCTGTAGGGGCCCACGGTGTTTCTGCCAGGTTCCGTAGAGTTCCGTAGGGGCCATATTTTTCTGTAGTGGCTGGTAGTATTCTGTAGGGGTCTGTAGGGTTCCGTAGGCGCCTGCAGTGTTCTGTAGGAGCCCATAGGGTTTTAGTGAGGTTCTGTTGTGTTGCTAAGGGTCTTGTAGAGTGCTGTCGGGTCCTGGAGTATTCTGTAGGGTTCCAGAGGGCCTCGTAGGGTTCCGTCGAAATCTATAGGGTTCCCTAGGGGCCCATAGAGTCCCGTAGATTGCCGTAGGGACCTGTAGGGTTGTGTAAGTGCCCGCAGAAGTCTGTAGGAGTCTGTGGGATTCTGTAAGGTTCCGGAGGGTTCTGCAGGGTTCCGTAGGGACCCGTAGAGTTCCGTAGTGGCTGGTAAAGTTCCGTAGGGCCCTGTGGGGTTCTGTATGGACCTGTAGGGTTCCGTAGGGGCCTGCAGGGTTCCGTAAGTGCCCGCAGGTGTCTGTAGGGTTCCGTAGGGGTCTGTAGGGTTCCGTAGGCACCTGCAGTGTTCTGTAGGAGCCCATAGGGTTTTAGTGAGGTTCCGTTGTGTTGCTAAGGGTCTTGTAGAGTGCTGTCGAGTCCTGGAGTATTCTGTAGGGTTCCAGAGGGCCTCGTAGGGTTCCGTCGAAATCTGAAGGGTTCCCTAGGGGCCCGTAGAGTCCCGTAGATTTCCGTAGGGGCCTGTAGGGTTATGTAAGTGCCCGCAGGGGTTGGTAGGAGCTTGTAGGGTGCCATATGTTTCCGGAGGGTTGTGTAGGGTTCCGTAGGGGCCTGTGGTGTTCCCTAGGGGCCTGTAGAGTCTCGTACAGTTCCGTAGGGTCCTGTAGGTTTCCATAAGCGCCCGCAGAGGTCTGAAGGGGCCCATACTGTTCCGTAAGGATCCATAGGGTTCCGTAGAGCTTCGTAGGTTCCCTAGAGGCCTCTGGAGTACCGCAGGAGCCAGTAGTGTTCTGTAGGGGCCCGTAGGGTTCCTTCCATAGGAGCTGGCAGTGTTCCGTAGGGTCCTCTAGGGTTGAGTAAGTGCCCGCAGGAGTCTGTAGGAATCCGTGGGATTCTGTAAGGTTCTGGAGGGTTCTGCAGGGTTCCGTAGGGGCCCGTAGAGTTCCATAGTGGCTGGTAAAGTTCCCTAGGGCCCTGTACCGTTCCGTAACTGCCTGCAAGGGTCTTTAGGCTTCCGTAGGGGCTGGTAGGGTTCCATAAAGTTCCGTGGGTTCCTGCAGAGTTCTGCAAGTGCCCGCAAGGGCCTGTAGGGGCCCACGGTGTTTCTGCCAGGTTCCGTAGAGTTCCGTAGGGGCCATATTTTTCTGTAGTGGCTGGTAGTATTCTGTAGGGGTCTGTAGGGTTCCGTAGGCGCCTGCAGTGTTCTGTAGGAGCCCATAGGGTTTTAGTGAGGTTCTGTTGTGTTGCTAAGGGTCTTGTAGAGTGCTGTCGGGTCCTGGAGTATTCTGTAGGGTTCCAGAGGGCCTCGTAGGGTTCCGTCGAAATCTATAGGGTTCCCTAGGGGCCCATAGAGTCCCGTAGATTGCCGTAGGGACCTGTAGGGTTGTGTAAGTGCCCGCAGAAGTCTGTAGGAGTCTGTGGGATTCTGTAAGGTTCCGGAGGGTTCTGCAGGGTTCCGTAGGGACCCGTAGAGTTCCGTAGTGGCTGGTAAAGTTCCGTAGGGCCCTGTGGGGTTCTGTATGGACCTGTAGGGTTCCGTAGGGGCCTGCAGGGTTCCGTAAGTGCCCGCAGGTGTCTGTAGGGTTCCGTAGGGGTCTGTAGGGTTCCGTAGGCACCTGCAGTGTTCTGTAGGAGCCCATAGGGTTTTAGTGAGGTTCCGTTGTGTTGCTAAGGGTCTTGTAGAGTGCTGTCGAGTCCTGGAGTATTCTGTAGGGTTCCAGAGGGCCTCGTAGGGTTCCGTCGAAATCTGAAGGGTTCCCTAGGGGCCCGTAGAGTCCCGTAGATTTCCGTAGGGGCCTGTAGGGTTATGTAAGTGCCCGCAGGGGTTGGTAGGAGCTTGTAGGGTGCCATATGTTTCCGGAGGGTTGTGTAGGGTTCCGTAGGGGCCTGTGGTGTTCCCTAGGGGCCTGTAGAGTCTCGTACAGTTCCGTAGGGTCCTGTAGGTTTCCATAAGCGCCCGCAGAGGTCTGAAGGGGCCCATACTGTTCCGTAAGGATCCATAGGGTTCCGTAGAGCTTCGTAGGTTCCCTAGAGGCCTCTGGAGTACCGCAGGAGCCAGTAGTGTTCTGTAGGGGCCCGTAGGGTTCCTTCCATAGGAGCTGGCAGTGTTCCGTAGGGTCCTCTAGGGTTGAGTAAGTGCCCGCAGGAGTCTGTAGGAATCCGTGGGATTCTGTAAGGTTCTGGAGGGTTCTGCAGGGTTCCGTAGGGGCCCGTAGAGTTCCATAGTGGCTGGTAAAGTTCCCTAGGGCCCTGTACCGTTCCGTAACTGCCTGCAAGGGTCTTTAGGCTTCCGTAGGGGCTGGTAGGGTTCCATAAAGTTCCGTGGGTTCCTGCAGAGTTCTGCAAGTGCCCGCAAGGGCCTGTAGGGGCCCACAGTGTTTCTGTCAGGTTCCGTAGAGTTCCGTAGGGACCATATTTTTCTGTAGTGGCTGGTAGTATTCTGTAGGGGTCTGTAGGGTTCCGTAGGCGCCTGCAGTGTTCTGTAGGAGCCCATAGGGTTTTAGTGAGGTTCCGTTGTGTTGCTAAGGGTCTTGTAGAGTGCTGTCGGGTCCTGGAGTATTCTGTAGGGTTCCAGAGGGCCTCGTAGGGTTCCATCGAAATCTATAGGGTTCCCTAGGGGCCCATAGAGTCCCGTAGATTTCCGTAGGGACCTGTAGGGTTGTGTAAGTGCCCGCAGAAGTCTGTAGGAGTCTGTGGGATTCTGTAAGGTTCCGGAGGGTTCTGCAGGGTTCCGTAGGGACCCGTAGAGTTCCGTAGTGGCTGGTAAAGTTCCGTAGGGCCCTGTGGGGTTCTGTATGGACCTGTAGGGTTCCGTAGGGGCCTGCAGGGTTCCGTAAGTGCCCGCAGGTGTCTGTAGGGTTCCGTAGGGGTCTGTAGGGTTCCGTAGGCACCTGCAGTGTTCTGTAGGAGCCCATAGGGTTTTAGTGAGGTTCCGTTGTGTTGCTAAGGGTCTTGTAGAGTGCTGTCGGGTCCTGGAGTATTCTGTAGGGTTCCAGAGAGGCTGGTAGGGTTCCGTCAAAATCTGAAGGGTTCCCTAGGGGCCCGTAGAGTCCCGTAGATTTCCGTAGGGGCCTGTAGGGTTGTGTAAGTGCCCGCAGGGGTTGGTAGGAGCTTGTAGGGTGCCATATGTTTCCGGAGGGTTGTGTAGGGTTCCGTAGGGGCCTGTGGTGTTCCCTAGGGGCCTGTAGAGTCTCGTACAGTTCCGTAGGGTCCTGTAGGTTTCCATAAGCGCCCGCAGAGGTCTGAAGGGGCCCGTACTGTTCCGTAAGGATCCATAGGGTTCCGTAGAGCTTCGTAGGTTCCCTAGAGGCCTCTGGAGTACCGCAGGAGCCAATAGTGTTCCGTAGGGTCCTCTAGGGTTGAGTAAGTGCCCGCAGAAGTCTGTAGGAATCCGTGGGATTCTGTAAGGTTCTGGAGGGTTCTGCAGGGTTCCGTAGGGGCCCGTAGAGTTCCATAGTGGCTGGTAAAGTTCCCTAGGGCCCTGTACCGTTCCGTAACTGCCTGCAAGGGTCTTTAGGCTTCCGTAGGGGCTGGTAGGGTTCCATAAAGTTCCGTGGGTTCCTGCAGAGTTCTGCAAGTGCCTGCAAGGGCCTGTAGGGGCCCACAGTGTTTCTGCCAGGTTCCGTAGAGTTCCGTAGGGACCATATTTTTCTGTAGTGGCTGGTAGTATTCTGTAGGGGTCTGTAGGGTTCCGTAGGCGCCTGCAGTGTTCTGTAGGAGCCCATAGGGTTTTAGTGAGGTTCCGTTGTGTTGCTAAGGGTCTTGTAGAGTGCTGTCGAGTCCTGGAGTATTCTGTAGGGTTCCAGAGGGCCTCGTAGGGTTCCGTCGAAATCTGAAGGGTTCCCTAGGGGCCCGTAGAGTCCCGTAGATTTCCGTAGGGGCCTGTAGGGTTATGTAAGTGCCCGCAGGGGTTGGTAGGAGCTTGTAGGGTGCCATATGTTTCCGGAGGGTTGTGTAGGGTTCCGTAGGGGCCTGTGGTGTTCCCTAGGGGCCTGTAGAGTCTCGTACAGTTCCGTAGGGTCCTGTAGGTTTCCATAAGCGCCCGCAGAGGTCTGAAGGGGCCCATACTGTTCCGTAAGGATCCATAGGGTTCCGTAGAGCTTCGTAGGTTCCCTAGAGGCCTCTGGAGTACCGCAGGAGCCAGTAGTGTTCTGTAGGGGCCCGTAGGGTTCCTTCCATAGGAGCTGGCAGTGTTCCGTAGGGTCCTCTAGGGTTGAGTAAGTGCCCGCAGGAGTCTGTAGGAATCCGTGGGATTCTGTAAGGTTCTGGAGGGTTCTGCAGGGTTCCGTAGGGGCCCGTAGAGTTCCATAGTGGCTGGTAAAGTTCCCTAGGGCCCTGTACCGTTCCGTAACTGCCTGCAAGGGTCTTTAGGCTTCCGTAGGGGCTGGTAGGGTTCCATAAAGTTCCGTGGGTTCCTGCAGAGTTCTGCAAGTGCCCGCAAGGGCCTGTAGGGGCCCACGGTGTTTCTGCCAGGTTCCGTAGAGTTCCGTAGGGGCCATATTTTTCTGTAGTGGCTGGTAGTATTCTGTAGGGGTCTGTAGGGTTCCGTAGGCGCCTGCAGTGTTCTGTAGGAGCCCATAGGGTTTTAGTGAGGTTCTGTTGTGTTGCTAAGGGTCTTGTAGAGTGCTGTCGGGTCCTGGAGTATTCTGTAGGGTTGCAGAGGGCCTCGTAGGGTTCCGTCGAAATCTATAGGGTTCCCTAGGGGCCCATAGAGTCCCGTAGATTGCCGTAGGGACCTGTAGGGTTGTGTAAGTGCCCGCAGAAGTCTGTAGGAGTCTGTGGGATTCTGTAAGGTTCCGGAGGGTTCTGCAGGGTTCCGTAGGGACCCGTAGAGTTCCGTAGTGGCTGGTAAAGTTCCGTAGGGCCCTGTGGGGTTCTGTATGGACCTGTAGGGTTCCGTAGGGGCCTGCAGGGTTCCGTAAGTGCCCGCAGGTGTCTGTAGGGTTCCGTAGGGGTCTGTAGGGTTCCGTAGGCACCTGCAGTGTTCTGTAGGAGCCCATAGGGTTTTAGTGAGGTTCCGTTGTGTTGCTAAGGGTCTTGTAGAGTGCTGTCGAGTCCTGGAGTATTCTGTAGGGTTCCAGAGGGCCTCGTAGGGTTCCGTCGAAATCTGAAGGGTTCCCTAGGGGCCCGTAGAGTCCCGTAGATTTCCGTAGGGGCCTGTAGGGTTATGTAAGTGCCCGCAGGGGTTGGTAGGAGCTTGTAGGGTGCCATATGTTTCCGGAGGGTTGTGTAGGGTTCCGTAGGGGCCTGTGGTGTTCCCTAGGGGCCTGTAGAGTCTCGTACAGTTCTGTAGGGTCCTGTAGGTTTCCATAAGCGCCCGCAGAGGTCTGAAGGGGCCCATACTGTTCCGTAAGGATCCATAGGGTTCCGTAGAGCTTCGTAGGTTCCCTAGAGGCCTCTGGAGTACCGCAGGAGCCAGTAGTGTTCTGTAGGGGCCCGTAGGGTTCCTTCCATAGGAGCTGGCAGTGTTCCGTAGGGTCCTCTAGGGTTGAGTAAGTGCCCGCAGGAGTCTGTAGGAATCCGTGGGATTCTGTAAGGTTCTGGAGGGTTCTGCAGGGTTCCGTAGGGGCCCGTAGAGTTCCATAGTGGCTGGTAAAGTTCCCTAGGGCCCTGTACCGTTCCGTAACTGCCTGCAAGGGTCTTTAGGCTTCCGTAGGGGCTGGTAGGGTTCCATAAAGTTCCGTGGGTTCCTGCAGAGTTCTGCAAGTGCCCGCAAGGGCCTGTAGGGGCCCACAGTGTTTCTGTCAGGTTCCGTAGAGTTCCGTAGGGACCATATTTTTCTGTAGTGGCTGGTAGTATTCTGTAGGGGTCTGTAGGGTTCCGTAGGCGCCTGCAGTGTTCTGTAGGAGCCCATAGGGTTTTAGTGAGGTTCCGTTGTGTTGCTAAGGGTCTTGTAGAGTGCTGTCGGGTCCTGGAGTATTCTGTAGGGTTCCAGAGGGCCTCGTAGGGTTCCATCGAAATCTATAGGGTTCCCTAGGGGCCCATAGAGTCCCGTAGATTTCCGTAGGGACCTGTAGGGTTGTGTAAGTGCCCGCAGAAGTCTGTAGGAGTCTGTGGGATTCTGTAAGGTTCCGGAGGGTTCTGCAGGGTTCCGTAGGGACCCGTAGAGTTCCGTAGTGGCTGGTAAAGTTCCGTAGGGCCCTGTGGGGTTCTGTATGGACCTGTAGGGTTCCGTAGGGGCCTGCAGGGTTCCGTAAGTGCCCGCAGGTGTCTGTAGGGTTCCGTAGGGGTCTGTAGGGTTCCGTAGGCACCTGCAGTGTTCTGTAGGAGCCCATAGGGTTTTAGTGAGGTTCCGTTGTGTTGCTAAGGGTCTTGTAGAGTGCTGTCGGGTCCTGGAGTATTCTGTAGGGTTCCAGAGAGGCTGGTAGGGTTCCGTCAAAATCTGAAGGGTTCCCTAGGGGCCCGTAGAGTCCCGTAGATTTCCGTAGGGGCCTGTAGGGTTGTGTAAGTGCCCGCAGGGGTTGGTAGGAGCTTGTAGGGTGCCATATGTTTCCGGAGGGTTGTGTAGGGTTCCGTAGGGGCCTGTGGTGTTCCCTAGGGGCCTGTAGAGTCTCGTACAGTTCCGTAGGGTCCTGTAGGTTTCCATAAGCGCCCGCAGAGGTCTGAAGGGGCCCGTACTGTTCCGTAAGGATCCATAGGGTTCCGTAGAGCTTCGTAGGTTCCCTAGAGGCCTCTGGAGTACCGCAGGAGCCAATAGTGTTCCGTAGGGTCCTCTAGGGTTGAGTAAGTGCCCGCAGAAGTCTGTAGGAATCCGTGGGATTCTGTAAGGTTCTGGAGGGTTCTGCAGGGTTCCGTAGGGGCCCGTAGAGTTCCATAGTGGCTGGTAAAGTTCCCTAGGGCCCTGTACCGTTCCGTAACTGCCTGCAAGGGTCTTTAGGCTTCCGTAGGGGCTGGTAGGGTTCCATAAAGTTCCGTGGGTTCCTGCAGAGTTCTGCAAGTGCCTGCAAGGGCCTGTAGGGGCCCACAGTGTTTCTGCCAGGTTCCGTAGAGTTCCGTAGGGACCATATTTTTCTGTAGTGGCTGGTAGTATTCTGTAGGGGTCTGTAGGGTTCCGTAGGCGCCTGCAGTGTTCTGTAGGAGCCCATAGGGTTTTAGTGAGGTTCCGTTGTGTTGCTAAGGGTCTTGTAGAGTGCTGTCGGGTCCTGGAGTATTCTGTAGGGTTCCAGAGGGGCTGGTAGGGTTCCGTCGAAATCTGAAGGGTTCCCTAGGGGCCCGTAGAGTCCCGTAGATTTCCGTAGGGGCCTGTAGGGTTGTGTAAGTGCCCGCAGGGGTTGGTAGGAGCTTGTAGGGTGCCATATGTTTCCGGAGGGTTGTGTAGGGTTCCGTAGGGGCCTGTGGTGTTCCCTAGGGGCCTGTAGAGTCTCGTACAGTTCCGTAGGGTCCTGTAGGTTTCCATAAGCACCCGCAGAGCTCTGAAGGGGCCCATACTGTTCCGTAAGGATCCATAGGGTTCCGTAGAGCTTCGTAGGTTCCCTAGAGGCCTCTGGAGTACCGCAGGAGCCAGTAGTGTTCTGTAGGGGCCCGTAGGGTTCCTTCCATAGGAGCTGGCAGTGTTCCGTAGGGTCCTCTAGGGTTGAGTAAGTGCCCGCAGGAGTCTGTAGGAATCCGTGGGATTCTGTAAGGTTCTGGAGGGTTCTGCAGGGTTCCGTAGGGGCCCGTAGAGTTCCGTAGTGGCTGGTAAAGTTCCCTAGGGCCCTGTACCGTTCCGTAACTGCCTGCAAGGGTCTTTAGGCTTCCGTAGGGGCTGGTAGGGTTCCATAAAGTTCCGTGGGTTCCTGCAGAGTTCTGCAAGTGCCCGCAAGGGCCTGTAGGGGCCCACGGTGTTTCTGCCAGGTTCCGTAGAGTTCCGTAGGGGCCATATTTTTCTGTAGTGGCTGGTAGTATTCTGTAGGGGTCTGTAGGGTTCCGTAGGCGCCTGCAGTGTTCTGTAGGAGCCCATAGGGTTTTAGTGAGGTTCCGTTGTGTTGCTAAGGGTCTTGTAGAGTGCTGTCGGGTCCTGGAGTATTCTGTAGGGTTCCAGAGGGCCTCGTAGGGTTCCGTCGAAATCTGAAGGGTTCCCTAGGGGCCCATAGAGTCCCGTAGATTTCCGTAGGGACCTGTAGGGTTGTGTAAGTGCCCGCAGAAGTCTGTAGGAGTCTGTGGGATTCTGTAAGGTTCCGGAGGGTTCTGCAGGGTTCCGTAGGGACCCGTAGAGTTCCGTAGTGGCTGGTAAAGTTCCGTAGGGCCCTGTGGGGTTCTGTATGGACCTGTAGGGTTCCGTAGGGGCCTGCAGGGTTCCGTAAGTGCCCGCAGGTGTCTGTAGGGTTCCGTAGGGGTCTGTAGGGTTCCGTAGGCACCTGCAGTGTTCTGTAGGAGCCCATAGGGTTTTAGTGAGGTTCCGTTGTGTTGCTAAGGGTCTTGTAGAGTGCTGTCGGCTCCTGGAGTATTCTGTAGGGTTCCAGAGGGCCTCGTAGGGTTCCATCGAAATCTATAGGGTTCCCTAGGGGCCCATAGAGTCCCATAGATTTCCGTAGGGACCTGTAGGGTTGTGTAAGTGCCCGCAGAAGTCTGTAGGAGTCTGTGGGATTCTGTAAGGTTCCGGAGGGTTCTGCAGGGTTCCGTAGGGACCCGTAGAGTTCCGTAGTGGCTGGTAAAGTTCCGTAGGGCCCTGTGGGGTTCTGTATGGACCTGTAGGGTTCCGTAGGGGCCTGCAGGGTTCCGTAAGTGCCCGCAGGTGTCTGTAGGGTTCCGTAGGGGTCTGTAGGGTTCCGTAGGCACCTGCAGTGTTCTGTAGGAGCCCATAGGGTTTTAGTGAGGTTCCGTTGTGTTGCTAAGGGTCTTGTAGAGTGCTGTCGGGTCCTGGAGTATTCTGTAGGGTTCCAGAGGGGCTGGTAGGGTTCCGTCGAAATCTGAAGGGTTCCCTAGGGGCCCGTAGAGTCCCGTAGATTTCCGTAGGGGCCTGTAGGGTTGTGTAAGTGCCCGCAGGGGTTGGTAGGAGCTTGTAGGGTGCCATATGTTTCCGGAGGGTTGTGTAGGGTTCCGTAGGGGCCTGTGGTGTTCCCTAGGGGCCTGTAGAGTCTCGTACAGTTCCGTAGGGTCCTGTAGGTTTCCATAAGCACCCGCAGAGCTCTGAAGGGGCCCATACTGTTCCGTAAGGATCCATAGGGTTCCGTAGAGCTTCGTAGGTTCCCTAGAGGCCTCTGGAGTACCGCAGGAGCCAGTAGTGTTCTGTAGGGGCCCGTAGGGTTCCTTCCATAGGAGCTGGCAGTGTTCCGTAGGGTCCTCTAGGGTTGAGTAAGTGCCCGCAGGAGTCTGTAGGAATCCGTGGGATTCTGTAAGGTTCTGGAGGGTTCTGCAGGGTTCCGTAGGGGCCCGTAGAGTTCCGTAGTGGCTGGTAAAGTTCCCTAGGGCCCTGTACCGTTCCGTAACTGCCTGCAAGGGTCTTTAGGCTTCCGTAGGGGCTGGTAGGGTTCCATAAAGTTCCGTGGGTTCCTGCAGAGTTCTGCAAGTGCCCGCAAGGGCCTGTAGGGGCCCACGGTGTTTCTGCCAGGTTCCGTAGAGTTCCGTAGGGGCCATATTTTTCTGTAGTGGCTGGTAGTATTCTGTAGGGGTCTGTAGGGTTCCGTAGGCGCCTGCAGTGTTCTGTAGGAGCCCATAGGGTTTTAGTGAGGTTCCGTTGTGTTGCTAAGGGTCTTGTAGAGTGCTGTCGGGTCCTGGAGTATTCTGTAGGGTTCCAGAGGGCCTCGTAGGGTTCCGTCGAAATCTGAAGGGTTCCCTAGGGGCCCATAGAGTCCCGTAGATTTCCGTAGGGACCTGTAGGGTTGTGTAAGTGCCCGCAGAAGTCTGTAGGAGTCTGTGGGATTCTGTAAGGTTCCGGAGGGTTCTGCAGGGTTCCGTAGGGACCCGTAGAGTTCCGTAGTGGCTGGTAAAGTTCCGTAGGGCCCTGTGGGGTTCTGTATGGACCTGTAGGGTTCCGTAGGGGCCTGCAGGGTTCCGTAAGTGCCCGCAGGTGTCTGTAGGGTTCCATAGGGGTCTGTAGGGTTCCGTAGGCACCTGCAGTGTTCTGTAGGAGCCCATAGGGTTTTAGTGAGGTTCCGTTGTGTTGCTAAGGGTCTTGTAGAGTGCTGTCGGGTCCTGGAGTATTCTGTAGGGTTCCAGAGGGCCTCGTAGGGTTCCGTCGAAATCTGAAGGGTTCCCTAGGGGCCCGTAGAGTCCTGTAGATTTCCGTAGGGGCCTGTAGGGTTGTGTAAGTGCCCGCAGGGGTTGGTAGGAGCTTGTAGGGTGCCATATGTTTCCGGAGGGTTGTGTAGGGTTCCGTAGGGGCCTGTGGTGTTCCCTAGGGGCCTGTAGAGTCTCGTACAGTTCCGTAGGGTCCTGTAGGTTTCCATAAGCACCCGCAGAGGTCTGAAGGGGCCCGTACTGTTCCGTAAGGATCCATAGGGTTCCGTAGAGCTTCGTAGGTTCCCTAGAGGCCTCTGGAGTACCGCAGGAGCCAGTAGTGTTCCGTAGGGTCCTCTAGGGTTGAGTAAGTGCCCGCAGGAGTCTGTAGGAATCCGTGGGATTCTGTAAGGTTCTGGAGGGTTCTGCAGGGTTCCGTAGGGGCCCGTAGAGTTCCGTAGTGGCTGGTAAAGTTCCCTAGGGCCCTGTACCGTTCCGTAACTGCCTGCAAGGGTCTTTAGGCTTCCGTAGGGGCTGGTAGGGTTCCATAAAGTTCCGTGGGTTCCTGCAGAGTTCTGCAAGTGCCCGCAAGGGCCTGTAGGGGCCCACGGTGTTTCTGCCAGGTTCCGTAGAGTTCCGTAGGGGCCATATTTTTCTGTAGTGGCTGGTAGTATTCTGTAGGGGTCTGTAGGGTTCCGTAGGCGCCTGCAGTGTTCTGTAGGAGCCCATAGGGTTTTAGTGAGGTTCCGTTGTGTTGCTAAGGGTCTTGTAGAGTGCTGTCGGGTCCTGGAGTATTCTGTAGGGTTCCAGAGGGCCTCGTAGGGTTCCGTCGAAATCTGAAGGGTTCCCTAGGGGCCCATAGAGTCCCGTAGATTTCCGTAGGGACCTGTAGGGTTGTGTAAGTGCCCGCAGAAGTCTGTAGGAGTCTGTGGGATTCTGTAAGGTTCCGGAGGGTTCTGCAGGGTTCCGTAGGGACCCGTAGAGTTCCGTAGTGGCTGGTAAAGTTCCGTAGGGCCCTGTGGGGTTCTGTATGGACCTGTAGGGTTCCGTAGGGGCCTGCAGGGTTCCGTAAGTGCCCGCAGGTGTCTGTAGGGTTCCGTAGGGGTCTGTAGGGTTCCGTAGGCACCTGCAGTGTTCTGTAGGAGCCCATAGGGTTTTAGTGAGGTTCCGTTGTGTTGCTAAGGGTCTTGTAGAGTGCTGTCGGCTCCTGGAGTATTCTGTAGGGTTCCAGAGGGCCTCGTAGGGTTCCATCGAAATCTATAGGGTTCCCTAGGGGCCCATAGAGTCCCATAGATTTCCGTAGGGACCTGTAGGGTTGTGTAAGTGCCCGCAGAAGTCTGTAGGAGTCTGTGGGATTCTGTAAGGTTCCGGAGGGTTCTGCAGGGTTCCGTAGGGACCCGTAGAGTTCCGTAGTGGCTGGTAAAGTTCCGTAGGGCCCTGTGGGGTTCTGTATGGACCTGTAGGGTTCCGTAGGGGCCTGCAGGGTTCCGTAAGTGCCCGCAGGTGTCTGTAGGGTTCCGTAGGGGTCTGTAGGGTTCCGTAGGCACCTGCAGTGTTCTGTAGGAGCCCATAGGGTTTTAGTGAGGTTCCGTTGTGTTGCTAAGGGTCTTGTAGAGTGCTGTCGGGTCCTGGAGTATTCTGTAGGGTTCCAGAGGGGCTGGTAGGGTTCCGTCGAAATCTGAAGGGTTCCCTAGGGGCCCGTAGAGTCCCGTAGATTTCCGTAGGGGCCTGTAGGGTTGTGTAAGTGCCCGCAGGGGTTGGTAGGAGCTTGTAGGGTGCCATATGTTTCCGGAGGGTTGTGTAGGGTTCCGTAGGGGCCTGTGGTGTTCCCTAGGGGCCTGTAGAGTCTCGTACAGTTCCGTAGGGTCCTGTAGGTTTCCATAAGCACCCGCAGAGCTCTGAAGGGGCCCGTACTGTTCCGTAAGGATCCATAGGGTTCCGTAGAGCTTCGTAGGTTCCCTAGAGGCCTCTGGAGTACCGCAGGAGCCAGTAGTGTTCTGTAGGGGCCCGTAGGGTTCCTTCCATAGGAGCTGGCAGTGTTCCGTAGGGTCCTCTAGGGTTGAGTAAGTGCCCGCAGGAGTCTGTAGGAATCCGTGGGATTCTGTAAGGTTCTGGAGGGTTCTGCAGGGTTCCGTAGGGGCCCGTAGAGTTCCGTAGTGGCTGGTAAAGTTCCCTAGGGCCCTGTACCGTTCCGTAACTGCCTGCAAGGGTCTTTAGGCTTCCGTAGGGGCTGGTAGGGTTCCATAAAGTTCCGTGGGTTCCTGCAGAGTTCTGCAAGTGCCCGCAAGGGCCTGTAGGGGCCCACAGTGTTTCTGCCAGGTTCCGTAGAGTTCCGTAGGGACCATATTTTTCTGTAGTGGCTGGTAGTATTCTGTAGGGGTCTGTAGGGTTCCGTAGGCGCCTGCAGTGTTCTGTAGGAGCCCATAGGGTTTTAGTGAGGTTCCGTTGTGTTGCTAAGGGTCTTGTAGAGTGCTGTCGGGTCCTGGAGTATTCTGTAGGGTTCCAGAGGGCCTCGTAGGGTTCCATCGAAATCTATAGGGTTCCCTAGGGGCCCATAGAGTCCCGTAGATTTCCGTAGGGACCTGTAGGGTTGTGTAAGTGCCCGCAGAAGTCTGTAGGAGTCTGTGGGATTCTGTAAGGTTCCGGAGGGTTCTGCAGGGTTCCGTAGGGACCCGTAGAGTTCCGTAGTGGCTGGTAAAGTTCCGTAGGGCCCTGTGGGGTTCTGTATGGACCTGTAGGGTTCCGTAGGGGCCTGCAGGGTTCCGTAAGTGCCCGCAGGTGTCTGTAGGGTTCCGTAGGGGTCTGTAGGGTTCCGTAGGCACCTGCAATGTTCTGTAGGAGCCCATAGGGTTTTAGTGAGGTTCCGTTGTGTTGCTAAGGGTCTTGTAGAGTGCTGTCGGGTCCTGGAGTATTCTGTAGGGTTCCAGAGGGGCTGGTAGGGTTCCGTCGAAATCTGAAGGGTTCCCTAGGGGCCCGTAGAGTCCCGTAGATTTCCATAGGGGCCTGTAGGGTTGTGTAAGTGCCCGCAGGGGTTGGTAGGAGCTTGTAGGGTGCCATATGTTTCCGGAGGGTTGTGTAGGGTTCCGTAGGGGCCTGTGGTGTTCCCTAGGGGCCTGTAGAGTCTCGTACAGTTCCGTAGGGTCCTGTAGGTTTCCATAAGCGCCCGCAGAGGTCTGAAGGGGCCCGTACTGTTCCGTAAGGATCCATAGGGTTCCGTAGAGCTTCGTAGGTTCCCTAGAGGCCTCTGGAGTACCGCAGGAGCCAGTAGTGTTCTGTAGGGGCCCGTAGGGTTCCTTCCATAGGAGCTGGCAGTGTTCCGTAGGGTCCTCTAGGGTTGAGTAAGTGCCCGCAGGAGTCTGTAGGAATCCGTGGGATTCTGTAAGGTTCTGGAGGGTTCTGCAGGGTTCCGTAGGGGCCTGTAGAGTTCCGTAGTGGCTGGTAAAGTTCCCTAGGGCCCTGTACCGTTCCGTAACTGCCTGCAAGGGTCTTTAGGCTTCCGTAGGGGCTGGTAGGGTTCCATAAAGTTCCGTGGGTTCCTGCAGAGTTCTGCAAGTGCCCGCAAGGGCCTGTAGGGGCCCACAGTGTTTCTGCCAGGTTCCGTAGAGTTCCGTAGGGGCCATATTTTTCTCTAGTGGCTGGTAGTATTCTGTAGGGGTCTGTAGGGTTCTGTAGGCGCCTGCAGTGTTCTGTAGGAGCCCATAGGGTTTTAGTGAGGTTCCGTTGTGTTGCTAAGGGTCTTGTAGAGTGCTGTCGGGTCCTGGAGTATTCTGTAGGGTTCCAGAGGGCCTCGTAGGGTTCCATCGAAATCTATAGGGTTCCCTAGGGGCCCATAGAGTCCCGTAGATTTCCGTAGGGACCTGTAGGGTTGTGTAAGTGCCCGCAGAAGTCTGTAGGAGTCTGTGGGATTCTGTAAGGTTCCGGAGGGTTCTGCAGGGTTCCGTAGGGACCCGTAGAGTTCCGTAGTGGCTGGTAAAGTTCCGTAGGGCCCTGTGGGGTTCTGTATGGACCTGTAGGGTTCCGTAGGGGCCTGCAGGGTTCCGTAAGTGCCCGCAGGTGTCTGTAGGGTTCCGTAGGGGTCTGTAGGGTTCCGTAGGCACCTGCAGTGTTCTGTAGGAGCTCATAGGGTTTTAGTGAGGTTCCGTTGTGTTGCTAAGGGTCTTGTAGAGTGCTGTCGGGTCCTGGAGTATTCTGTAGGGTTCCAGAGGGGCTGGTAGGGTTCCGTCGAAATCTGAAGGGTTCCCTAGGGGCCCGTAGAGTCCCATAGATTTCCGTAGGGGCCTGTAGGGTTATGTAAGTGCCCGCAGGGGTTGGTAGGAGCTTGTAGGGTGCCATATGTTTCCGGAGGGTTGTGTAGGGTTCCGTAGGGGCCTGTGGTGTTCCCTAGGGGCCTGTAGAGTCTCGTACAGTTCCGTAGGGTCCTGTAGGTTTCCATAAGCACCCGCAGAGCTCTGAAGGGGCCCGTACTGTTCCGTAAGGATCCATAGGGTTCCGTAGAGCTTCGTAGGTTCCCTAGAGGCCTCTGGAGTACCGCAGGAGCCAGTAGTGTTCTGTAGGGGCCCGTAGGGTTCCTTCCATAGGAGCTGGCAGTGTTCCGTAGGGTCCTCTAGGGTTGAGTAAGTGCCCGCAGGAGTCTGTAGGAATCCGTGGGATTCTGTAAGGTTCTGGAGGGTTCTGCAGGGTTCCGTAGGGGCCCGTAGAGTTCCGTAGTGGCTGGTAAAGTTCCCTAGGGCCCTGTACCGTTCCGTAACTGCCTGCAAGGGTCTTTAGGCTTCCGTAGGGGCTGGTAGGGTTCCATAAAGTTCCGTGGGTTCCTGCAGAGTTCTGCAAGTGCCCGCAAGGGCCTGTAGGGGCCCACAGTGTTTCTGCCAGGTTCCGTAGAGTTCCGTAGGGGCCATATTTTTCTGTAGTGGCTGGTAGTATTCTGTAGGGGTCTGTAGGGTTCCGTAGGCGCCTGCAGTGTTCTGTAGGAGCCCATAGGGTTTTAGTGAGGTTCCGTTGTGTTGCTAAGGGTCTTGTAGAGTGCTGTCGGGTCCTGGAGTATTCTGTAGGGTTCTAGAGGGCCTCGTAGGGTTCCGTCGAAATCTATAGGGTTCCCTAGGGGCCCATAGAGTCCCGTAGATTGCCGTAGGGACCTGTAGGGTTGTGTAAGTGCCCGCAGAAGTCTGTAGGAGTCTGTGGGATTCTGTAAGGTTCCGGAGGGTTCTGCAGGGTTCCGTAGGGGCCCGTAGAGTTCCGTAGTGGCTGGTAAAGTTCCGTAGGGCCCTGTGGGGTTCTGTATGGACCTGTAGGATTCAGTAGGGGCCTGCAGGGTTCCGTAAGTGCCCGCAGGTGTCTGTAGGGTTCCGTAGGGGTCTGTAGGGTTCCGTAGGCACCTGCAGTGTTCTGTAGGAGCCCATAGGGTTTTAGTGAGGTTCCGTTGTGTTGCTAAGGGTCTTGTAGAGTGCTGTCGGGTCCTGGAGTATTCTGTAGGGTTCCAGAGGGGCTGGTAGGGTTCCGTCGAAATCTGAAGGGTTCCCTAGGGGCCCGTAGAGTCCCGTAGATTTCCATAGGGGCCTGTAGGGTTGTGTAAGTGCCCGCAGGGGTTGGTAGGAGCTTGTAGGGTGCCATATGTTTCCGGAGGGTTGTGTAGGGTTCCGTAGGGGCCTGTGGTGTTCCCTAGGGGCCTGTAGAGTCTCGTACAGTTCCGTAGGGTCCTGTAGGTTTCCATAAGCGCCCGCAGAGGTCTGAAGGGGCCCGTACTGTTCCGTAAGGATCCATAGGGTTCCGTAGAGCTTCGTAGGTTCCCTAGAGGCCTCTGGAGTACCGCAGGAGCCAGTAGTGTTCCGTAGGGTCCTCTAGGGTTGAGTAAGTGCCCGCAGGAGTCTGTAGGAATCCGTGGGATTCTGTAAGGTTCTGGAGGGTTCTGCAGGGTTCCGTAGGGGCCCGTAGAGTTCCGTAGTGGCTGGTAAAGTTCCCTAGGGCCCTGTACCGTTCCGTAACTGCCTGCAAGGGTCTTTAGGCTTCCGTAGGGGCTGGTAGGGTTCCATAAAGTTCCGTGGGTTCCTGCAGAGTTCTGCAAGTGCCCGCAAGGGCCTGTAGGGGCCCACAGTGTTTCTGCCAGGTTCCGTAGAGTTCCGTAGGGGCCATATTTTTCTGTAGTGGCTGGTAGTATTCTGTAGGGGTCTGTAGGGTTCCGTAGGCGCCTGCAGTGTTCTGTAGGAGCCCATAGGGTTTTAGTGAGGTTCCGTTGTGTTGCTAAGGGTCTTGTAGAGTGCTGTCGGGTCCTGGAGTATTCTGTAGGGTTCCAGAGGGCCTCGTAGGGTTCCGTCGAAATCTATAGGGTTCCCTAGGGGCCCATAGAGTCCCGTAGATTTCCGTAGGGACCTGTAGGGTTGTGTAAGTGCCCGCAGAAGTCTGTAGGAGTCTGTGGGATTCTGTAAGGTTCCGGAGGGTTCTGCGGGGTTCCGTAGGGACCCGTAGAGTTCCGTAGTGGCTGGTAAAGTTCCATAGGGCCCTGTGGGGTTCTGTATGGACCTGTAGGGTTCCGTAGGGGCCTGCAGGGTTCCGTAAATGCCCGCAGGTGTCTGTAGGGTTCCGTAGGGGTCTGTAGGGTTCCGTAGGCACCTGCAGTGTTCTGTAGGAGCCCATAGGGTTTTAGTGAGGTTCCGTTGTGTTGCTAAGGGTCTTGTAGAGTGCTGTCGGGTCCTGGAGTATTCTGTAGGGTTCCAGAGGGGCTGGTAGGGTTCCGTCGAAATCTGAAGGGTTCCCTAGGGGCCCATAGAGTCCCGTAGATTTCCGTAGGGGCCTGTAGGGTTGTGTAAGTGCCCGCAGGGGTTGGTAGGAGCTTGTAGGGTGCCATATGTTTCCGGAGGGTTGTGTAGGGTTCCGTAGGGGCCTGTGGTGTTCCCTAGGGGCCTGTAGAGTCTCGTACAGTTCCGTAGGGTCCTGTAGGTTTCCATAAGCACCCGCAGAGCTCTGAAGGGCCCCGTACTGTTCCGTAAGGATCCATAGGGGTCAGTAGAGCTTCGTAGGTTCCCTAGAGGCCTCTGGAGTACCGCAGGAGCCAGTAGTGTTCTGTAGGGGCCCGTAGGGTTCCTTCCATAGGAGCTGGCAGTGTTCCGTAGGGTCCTCTAGGGTTGAGTAAGTGCCCGCAGGAGTCTGTAGGAATCCGTGGGATTCTGTAAGGTTCTGGAGGGTTCTGCAGGGTTCCGTAGGGGCCCGTAGAGTTCCGTAGTGGCTGGTAAAGTTCCCTAGGGCCCTGTACCGTTCCGTAACTGCCTGCAAGGGTCTTTAGGCTTCCGTAGGGGCTGGTAGGGTTCCATAAAGTTCCGTGGGTTCCTGCAGAGTTCTGCAAGTGCCCGCAAGGGCCTGTAGGGGCCCACAGTGTTTCTGCCAGGTTCCGTAGAGTTCCGTAGGGGCCATATTTTTCTGTAGTGGCTGGTAGTATTCTGTAGGGGTCTGTAGGGTTCCGTAGGCGCCTGCAGTGTTCTGTAGGAGCCCATAGGGTTTTAGTGAGGTTCCGTTGTGTTGCTAAGGGTCTTGTAGAGTGCTGTCGGGTCCTGGAGTATTCTGTAGGGTTCCAGAGGGCCTCGTAGGGTTCCATCGAAATCTATAGGGTTCCCTAGGGGCCCATAGAGTCCCGTAGATTTCCGTAGGGACCTGTAGGGTTGTGTAAGTGCCCGCAGAAGTCTGTAGGAGTCTGTGGGATTCTGTAAGGTTCCGGAGGGTTCTGCGGGGTTCCGTAGGGACCCGTAGAGTTCCGTAGTGGCTGGTAAAGTTCCGTAGGGCCCTGTGGGGTTCTGTATGGACCTGTAGGGTTCCGTAGGGGCCTGCAGGGTTCCGTAAGTGCCCGCAGGTGTCTGTAGGGTTCCGTAGGGGTCTGTAGGGTTCCGTAGGCACCTGCAGTGTTCTGTAGGAGCCCATAGGGTTTTAGTGAGGTTCCGTTGTGTTGCTAAGGGTCTTGTAGAGTGCTGTCGGGTCCTGGAGTATTCTGTAGGGTTCCAGAGGGGCTGGTAGGGTTCCGTCGAAATCTGAAGGGTTCCTTAGGGGCCCGTAGAGTCCTGTAGATTTCCGTAGGGGCCTGTAGGGTTGTGTAAGTGCCCGCAGGGGTTGGTAGGAGCTTGTAGGGTGCCATATGTTTCCGGAGGGTTGTGTAGGGTTCCGTAGGGGCCTGTGGTGTTCCCTAGGGGCCTGTAGAGTCTCGTACAGTTCCGTAGGGTCCCGTAGGTTTCCATAAGCGCCCGCAGAGGTCTGAAGGGGCCCGTACTGTTCCGTAAGGATCCATAGGGTTCCGTAGAGCTTCGTAGGTTCCCTAGAGGCCTCTGGAGTACCGCAGGAGCCAGTAGTGTTCTGTAGGGGCCCGTAGGGTTCCTTCCATAGGAGCTGGCAGTGTTCCGTAGGGTCCTCTAGGGTTGAGTAAGTGCCCGCAGGAGTCTGTAGGAATCCGTGGGATTCTGTAAGGTTCTGGAGGGTTCTGCAGGGTTCCGTAGGGGCCCGTAGAGTTCCGTAGTGGCTGGTAAAGTTCCCTAGGGCCCTGTACCGTTCCGTAACTGCCTGCAAGGGTCTTTAGGCTTCCGTAGGGGCTGGTAGGGTTCCATAAAGTTCCGTGGGTTCCTGCAGAGTTCTGCAAGTGCCCGCAAGGGCCTGTAGGGGCCCACAGTGTTTCTGCCAGGTTCCGTAGAGTTCCGTAGGGGCCATATTTTTCTGTAGTGGCTGGTAGTATTCTGTAGGGGTCTGTAGGGTTCCGTAGGCGCCTGCAGTGTTCTGTAGGAGCCCATAGGGTTTTAGTGAGGTTCCGTTGTGTTGCTAAGGGTCTTGTAGAGTGCTGTCGGGTCCTGGAGTATTCTGTAGGGTTCTAGAGGGCCTCGTAGGGTTCCGTCGAAATCTATAGGGTTCCCTAGGGGCCCATAGAGTCCCGTAGATTGCCGTAGGGACCTGTAGGGTTGTGTAAGTGCCCGCAGAAGTCTGTAGGAGTCTGTGGGATTCTGTAAGGTTCCGGAGGGTTCTGCAGGGTTCCGTAGGGGCCCGTAGAGTTCCGTAGTGGCTGGTAAAGTTCCCTAGGGCCCTGTACCGTTCCGTAACTGCCTGCAAGGGTCTTTAGGCTTCCGTAGGGGCTGGTAGGGTTCCATAAAGTTCCGTGGGTTCCTGCAGAGTTCTGCAAGTGCCCGCAAGGGCCTGTAGGGGCCCACAGTGTTTCTGCCAGGTTCCGTAGAGTTCCGTAGGGGCCATATTTTTCTGTAGTGGCTGGTAGTATTCTGTAGGGGTCTGTAGGGTTCCGTAGGCGCCTGCAGTGTTCTGTAGGAGCCCATAGGGTTTTAGTGAGGTTCCGTTGTGTTGCTAAGGGTCTTGTAGAGTGCTGTCGGGTCCTGGAGTATTCTGTAGGGTTCCAGAGGGCCTCATAGGGTTCCATCGAAATCTATAGGGTTCCCTAGGGGCCCATAGAGTCCCGTAGATTTCCGTAGGGACCTGTAGGGTTGTGTAAGTGCCCGCAGAAGTCTGTAGGAGTCTGTGGGATTCTGTAAGGTTCCGGAGGGTTCTGCGGGGTTCCGTAGGGACCCGTAGAGTTCCGTAGTGGCTGGTAAAGTTCCGTAGGGCCCTGTGGGGTTCTGTATGGACCTGTAGGGTTCCGTAGGGGCCTGCAGGGTTCCGTAAGTGCCCGCAGGTGTCTGTAGGGTTCCGTAGGGGTCTGTAGGGTTCCGTAGGCACCTGCAGTGTTCTGTAGGAGCCCATAGGGTTTTAGTGAGGTTCCGTTGTGTTGCTAAGGGTCTTGTAGAGTGCTGTCGGGTCCTGGAGTATTCTGTAGGGTTCCAGAGGGGCTGGTAGGGTTCCGTCGAAATCTGAAGGGTTCCTTAGGGGCCCGTAGAGTCCTGTAGATTTCCGTAGGGGCCTGTAGGGTTGTGTAAGTGCCCGCAGGGGTTGGTAGGAGCTTGTAGGGTGCCATATGTTTCCGGAGGGTTGTGTAGGGTTCCGTAGGGGCCTGGGGTGTTCCCTAGGGGCCTGTAGAGTCTCGTACAGTTCCGTAGGGTCCTGTAGGTTTCCATAAGCGCCCGCAGAGGTCTGAAGGGGCCCGTACTGTTCCGTAAGGATCCATAGGGTTCCGTAGAGCTTCGTAGGTTCCCTAGAGGCCTCTGGAGTACCGCAGGAGCCAGTAGTGTTCCGTAGGGTCCTCTAGGGTTGAGTAAGTGCCCGCAGGAGTCTGTAGGAATCCGTGGGATTCTGTAAGGTTCTGGGTGGTTCTGCAGGGTTCCGTAGGGGCCCGTAGAGTTCCGTAGTGGCTGGTAAAGTTCCCTAGGGCCCTGTACCGTTCCGTAACTGCCTGCAAGGGTCTTTAGGCTTCCGTAGGGGCTGGTAGGGTTCCATAAAGTTCCGTGGGTTCCTGCAGAGTTCTGCAAGTGCCCGCAAGGGCCTGTAGGGGCCCACAGTGTTTCTGCCAGGTTCCGTAGAGTTCCGTAGGGGCCATATTTTTCTGTAGTGGCTGGTAGTATTCTGTAGGGGTCTGTAGGGTTCCGTAGGCGCCTGCAGTGTTCTGTAGGAGCCCATAGGGTTTTAGTGAGGTTCCGTTGTGTTGCTAAGGGTCTTGTAGAGTGCTGTCGGGTCCTGGAGTATTCTGTAGGGTTCCAGAGGGCCTCGTAGGGTTCCGTCGAAATCTATAGGGTTCCCTAGGGGCCCATAGAGTCCCGTAGATTTCCGTAGGGACCTGTAGGGTTGTGTAAGTGCCCGCAGAAGTCTGTAGGAGTCTGTGGGATTCTGTAAGGTTCCGGAGGGTTCTGCAGGGTTCCGTAGGGACCCGTAGAGTTCCGTAGTGGCTGGTAAAGTTCCCTAGGGCCCTGTGGGGTTCTGTATGGACCTGTAGGGTTCCGTAGGGGCCTGCAGGGTTCCGTAAGTGCCCGCAGGTGTCTGTAGGGTTCCGTAGGGGTCTGTAGGGTTCCGTAGGCACCTGCAGTGTTCTGTAGGAGCCCATAGGGTTTTAGTGAGGTTCCGTTGTGTTGCTAAGGGTCTTGTAGAGTGCTGTCGGGTCCTGGAGTATTCTGTAGGGTTCCAGAGGGCCTCGTAGGGTTCCGTCGAAATCTGAAGGGTTCCCTAGGGGCCCGTAGAGTCCCGTAGATTTCCGTAGGGGCCTGTAGGGTTATGTAAGTGCCCGCAGGGGTTGGTAGGAGCTTGTAGGGTGCCATATGTTTCCGGAGGGTTGTGTAGGGTTCCGTAGGGGCCTGTGGTGTTCCCTAGGGGCCTGTAGAGTCTCGTACAGTTCCGTAGGGTCCTGTAGGTTTCCATAAGCACCCGCAGAGCTCTGAAGGGGCCTGTACTGTTCCGTAAGGATCCATAGGGGTCCGTAGAGCTTCGTAGGTTCCCTAGAGGCATCTGGAGTACCGCAGGAGCCAGTAGTGTTCTGTAGGGGCCCGTAGGGTTCCTTCCATAGGAGCTGGCAGTGTTCCGTAGGGTCCTCTAGGGTTGAGTAAGTGCCCGCAGGAGTCTGTAGGAATCCGTGGGATTCTGTAAGGTTCTGGAGGGTTCTGCAGGGTTCCGTAGGGGCCCGTAGAGTTCCATAGTGGCTGGTAAAGTTCCCTAGGGCCCTGTACCGTTCCGTAACTGCCTGCAAGGGTCTTTAGGCTTCCGTAGGGGCTGGTAGGGTTCCATAAAGTTCCGTGGGTTCCTGCAGAGTTCTGCAAGTGCCCGCAAGGGCCTGTAGGGGCCCACAGTGTTTCTGCCAGGTTCCGTAGAGTTCCGTAGGGGCCATATTTTTCTGTAGTGGCTGGTAGTATTCTGTAGGGGTCTGTAGGGTTCCGTAGGCGCCTGCAGTGTTCTGTAGGAGCCCATAGGGTTTTAGTGAGGTTCCGTTGTGTTGCTAAGGGTCTTGTAGAGTGCTGTCGGGTGCTGGAGTATTCTGTAGGGTTCCAGAGGGCCTCGTAGGGTTCCATCGAAATCTATAGGGTTCCCTAGGGGCCCATAGAGTCCCGTAGATTTCCGTAGGGACCTGTAGGGTTGTGTAAGTGCCCGCAGAAGTCTGTAGGAGTCTGTGGGATTCTGTAAGGTTCCGGAGGGTTCTGCAGGGTTCCGTAGGGACCCGTAGAGTTCCGTAGTGGCTGGTAAAGTTCCGTAGGGCCCTGTGGGGTTCTGTATGGACCTGTAGGGTTCCGTAGGGGCCTGCAGGGTTCCGTAAATGCCCGCAGGTGTCTGTAGGGTTCCGTAGGGGTCTGTAGGGTTCCGTAGGCACCTGCAGTGTTCTGTAGGAGCCCATAGGGTTTTAGTGAGGTTCCGTTGTGTTGCTAAGGGTCTTGTAGAGTGCTGTCGGGTCCTGGAGTATTCTGTAGGGTTCCAGAGGGGCTGGTAGGGTTCCGTCGAAATCTGAAGAGTTCCCTAGGGGCCCGTAGAGTCCCGTAGATTTCCATAGGGGCCTGTAGGGTTGTGTAAGTGCCCGCAGGGGTTGGTAGGAGCTTGTAGGGTGCCATATGTTTCCGGAGGGTTGTGTAGGGTTCCGTAGGGGCCTGTGGTGTTCCCTAGGGGCCTGTAGAGTCTCGTACAGTTCCGTAGGGTCCTGTAGGTTTCCATAAGCGCCCGCAGAGGTCTGAAGGGGCCCGTACTGTTCCGTAAGGATCCATAGGGTTCCGTAGAGCTTCGTAGGTTCCCTAGAGGCCTCTGGAGTACCGCAGGAGCCAGTAGTGTTCCGTAGGGTCCTCTAGGGTTGAGTAAGTGCCCGCAGGAGTCTGTAGGAATCCGTGGGATTCTGTAAGGTTCTGGAGGGTTCTGCAGGGTTCCGTAGGGGCCTGTAGAGATCCGTAGTGGCTGGTAAAGTTCCCTAGGGCCCTGTACCGTTCCGTAACTGCCTGCAAGGGTCTTTAGGCTTCCGTAGGGGCTGGTAGGGTTCCATAAAGTTCCGTGGGTTCCTGCAGAGTTCTGCAAGTGCCCGCAAGGGCCTGTAGGGGCCCACAGTGTTTCTGCCAGGTTCCGTAGAGTTCCGTAGGGGCCATATTTTTCTGTAGTGGCTGGTAGTATTCTGTAGGGGTCTGTAGGGTTCCGTAGGCGCCTGCAGTGTTCTGTAGGAGCCCATAGGGTTTTAGTGAGGTTCCGTTGTGTTGCTAAGGGTCTTGTAGAGTGCTGTCGGGTCCTGGAGTATTCTGTAGGGTTCCAGAGGGGCTGGTAGGGTTCCGTCGAAATCTGAAGGGTTCCTTAGGGGCCCGTAGAGTCCTGTAGATTTCCGTAGGGGCCTGTAGGGTTGTGTAAGTGCCCGCAGGGGTTGGTAGGAGCTTGTAGGGTGCCATATGTTTCCGGAGGGTTGTGTAGGGTTCCGTAGGGGCCTGTGGTGTTCCCTAGGGGCCTGTAGAGTCTCGTACAGTTCCGTAGGGTCCTGTAGGTTTCCATAAGCACCCGCAGAGCTCTGAAGGGCCCCGTACTGTTCCGTAAGGATCCATAGGGGTCCGTAGAGTTTCGTAGGTTCCCTAGAGGCCTCTGGAGTACCGCAGGAGCCAGTAGTGTTCTGTAGGGGCCCGTAGGGTTCCTTCCATAGGAGCTGGCAGTGTTCCGTAGGGTCCTCTAGGGTTGAGTAAGTGCCCGCAGGAGTCTGTAGGAATCCGTGGGATTCTGTAAGGTTCTGGAGGGTTCTGCAGGGTTCCGTAGGGGCCCGTAGAGTTCCGTAGTGGCTGGTAAAGTTCCCTAGGGCCCTGTACCGTTCCGTAACTGCCTGCAAGGGTCTTTAGGCTTCCGTAGGGGCTGGTAGGGTTCCATAAAGTTCCGTGGGTTCCTGCAGAGTTCTGCAAGTGCCCGCAAGGGCCTGTAGGGGCCCACGGTGTTTCTGCCAGGTTCCGTAGAGTTCCGTAGGGGCCATATTTTTCTGTAGTGGCTGGTAGTATTCTGTAGGGGTCTGTAGGGTTCCGTAGGCGCCTGCAGTGTTCTGTAGGAGCCCATAGGGTTTTAGTGAGGTTCCGTTGTGTTGCTAAGGGTCTTGTAGAGTGCTGTCGGGTCCTGGAGTATTCTGTAGGGTTCCAGAGGGCCTCGTAGGGTTCCATCGAAATCTATAGGGTTCCCTAGGGGCCCATAGAGTCCCGTAGATTTCCATAGGGACCTGTAGGGTTGTGTAAGTGCCCGCAGAAGTCTGTAGGAGTCTGTGGGATTCTGTAAGGTTCCGGAGGGTTCTGCAGGGTTCCGTAGGGACCCGTAGAGTTCCGTAGTGGCTGGTAAAGTTCCGTAGGGCCCTGTGGGGTTCTGTATGGACCTGTAGGGTTCCGTAGGGGCCTGCAGGGTTCCGTAAGTGCCCGCAGGTGTCTGTAGGGTTCCGTAGGGGTCTGTAGGGTTCCGTAGGCACCTGCAGTGTTCTGTAGGAGCCCATAGGGTTTTAGTGAGGTTCCGTTGTGTTGCTAAGGGTCTTGTAGAGTGCTGTCGGGTCCTGGAGTATTCTGTAGGGTTCCAGAGGGGCTGGTAGGGTTCCGTCGAAATCTGAAGGGTTCCCTAGGGGCCCGTAGAGTCCTGTAGATTTCCATAGGGGCCTGTAGGGTTGTGTAAGTGCCCGCAGGGGTTGGTAGGAGCTTGTAGGGTGCCATATGTTTCCGGAGGGTTGTGTAGGGTTCCGTAGGGGCCTGTGGTGTTCCCTAGGGGCCTGTAGAGTCTCGTACAGTTCCGTAGGGTCCTGTAGGTTTCCATAAGCACCCGCAGAGCTCTGAAGGGGCCTGTACTGTTCCGTAAGGATCCATAGGGGTCCGTAGAGCTTCGTAGGTTCCCTAGAGGCCTCTGGAGTACCGCAGGAGCCAGTAGTGTTCTGTAGGGGCCCGTAGGGTTCCTTCCATAGGAGCTGGCAGTGTTCCGTAGGGTCCTCTAGGGTTGAGTAAGTGCCCGCAAGGGCCTGTAGGGGCCCACAGTGTTTCTGCCAGGTTCCGTAGAGTTCCGTAGGGGCCATATTTTTCTGTAGTGGCTGGTAGTATTCTGTAGGGGTCTGTAGGGTTCCGTAGGCGCCTGCAGTGTTCTGTAGGAGCCCATAGGGTTTTAGTGAGGTTCCGTTGTGTTGCTAAGGGTCTTGTAGAGTGCTGTCGGGTCCTGGAGTATTCTGTAGGGTTCCAGAGGGCCTCGTAGGGTTCCATCGAAATCTATAGGGTTCCCTAGGGGCCCATAGAGTCCCGTAGATTTCCGTAGGGACCTGTAGGGTTGTGTAAGTGCCCGCAGAAGTCTGTAGGAGTCTGTGGGATTCTGTAAGGTTCCGGAGGGTTCTGCGGGGTTCCGTAGGGACCCGTAGAGTTCCGTAGTGGCTGGTAAAGTTCCGTAGGGCCCTGTGGGGTTCTGTATGGACCTGTAGGGTTCCGTAGGGGCCTGCAGGGTTCCGTAAGTGCCCGCAGGTGTCTGTAGGGTTCCGTAGGGGTCTGTAGGGTTCCGTAGGCACCTGCAATATTCTGTAGGAGCCCATAGGGTTTTAGTGAGGTTCCGTTGTGTTGCTAAGGGTCTTGTAGAGTGCTGTCGGGTCCTGGAGTATTCTGTAGGGTTCCAGAGGGCCTCGTAGGGTTCCATCGAAATCTATAGGGTTCCCTAGGGGCCCATAGAGTCCCGTAGATTTCCGTAGGGGCCTGTAGGGTTATGTAAGTGCCCGCAGGGGTTGGTAGGAGCTTGTAGGGTGCCATATGTTTCCGGAGGGTTGTGTAGGGTTCCGTAGGGGCCTGTGGTGTTCCCTAGGGGCCTGTAGAGTCTCGTACAGTTCCGTAGGGTCCTGTAGGTTTCCATAAGCACCCGCAGAGCTCTGAAGGGCCCCATACTGTTCCGTAAGGATCCATAGGGGTCCGTAGAGCTTCGTAGGTTCCCTAGAGGCCTCTGGAGTACCGCAGGAGCCAGTAGTGTTCTGTAGGGGCCTGTAGGGTTCCTTCCATAGGAGCTGGCAGTGTTCCGTAGGGTCCTCTAGGGTTGAGTAAGTGCCCGCAGGAGTCTGTAGGAATCCGTGGGATTCTGTAAGGTTCTGGAGGGTTCTGCAGGGTTCCGTAGGGGCCCGTAGAGTTCCGTAGTGGCTGGTAAAGTTCCCTAGGGCCCTGTACCGTTCCGTAACTGCCTGCAAGGGTCTTTAGGCTTCCGTAGGGGCTGGTAGGGTTCCATAAAGTTCCGTGGGTTCCTGCAGAGTTCTGCAAGTGCCCGCAAGGGCCTGTAGGGGCCCACAGTGTTTCTGCCAGGTTCCGTAGAGTTCCGTAGGGGCCATATTTTTCTGTAGTGGCTGGTAGTATTCTGTAGGGGTCTGTAGGGTTCCGTAGGCGCCTGCAGTGTTCTGTAGGAGCCCATAGGGTTTTAGTGAGGTTCCGTTGTGTTGCTAAGGGTCTTGTAGAGTGCTGTCGGGTCCTGGAGTATTCTGTAGGGTTCCAGAGGGCCTCGTAGGGTTCCGTCGAAATCTATAGGGTTCCTTAGGGGCCCATAGAGTCCCGTAGATTTCCGTAGGGACCTGTAGGGTTGTGTAAGTGCCCGCAGATGTCTGTAGGAGTCTGTGGGATTCTGTAAGGTTCCGGAGGGTTCTGCAGGGTTCCGTAGGGACCCGTAGAGTTCCGTAGTGGCTGGTAAAGTTCCCTAGGGCCCTGTGGGGTTCTGTATGGACCTGTAGGGTTCCGTAGGGGCCTGCAGGGTTCCGTAAGTGCCCGCAGGTGTCTGTAGGGTTCCGTAGGGGTCTGTAGGGTTCCGTAGGCACCTGCAGTGTTCTGTAGGAGCCCATAGGGTTTTAGTGAGGTTCCGTTGTGTTGCTAAGGGTCTTGTAGAGTGCTGTCGGGTCCTGGAGTATTCTGTAGGGTTCCAGAGGGCCTCGTAGGGTTCCGTCGAAATCTGAAGGGTTCCCTAGGGGCCCGTAGAGTCCCGTAGATTTCCGTAGGGGCCTGTAGGGTTATGTAAGTGCCCGCAGGGGTTGGTAGGAGCTTGTAGGGTGCCATATGTTTCCGGAGGGTTGTGTAGGGTTCCGTAGGGGCCTGTGGTGTTCCCTAGGGGCCTGTAGAGTCTCGTACAGTTCCGTAGGGTCCTGTAGGTTTCCATAAGCACCCGCAGAGCTCTGAAGGGGCCTGTACTGTTCCGTAAGGATCCATAGGGGTCCGTAGAGCTTCGTAGGTTCCCTAGAGGCATCTGGAGTACCGCAGGAGCCAGTAGTGTTCTGTAGGGGCCCGTAGGGTTCCTTCCATAGGAGCTGGCAGTGTTCCGTAGGGTCCTCTAGGGTTGAGTAAGTGCCCGCAGGAGTCTGTAGGAATCCGTGGGATTCTGTAAGGTTCTGGAGGGTTCTGCAGGGTTCCGTAGGGGCCCGTAGAGTTCCATAGTGGCTGGTAAAGTTCCCTAGGGCCCTGTACCGTTCCGTAACTGCCTGCAAGGGTCTTTAGGCTTCCGTAGGGGCTGGTAGGGTTCCATAAAGTTCCGTGGGTTCCTGCAGAGTTCTGCAAGTGCCCGCAAGGGCCTGTAGGGGCCCACAGTGTTTCTGCCAGGTTCCGTAGAGTTCCGTAGGGGCCATATTTTTCTGTAGTGGCTGGTAGTATTCTGTAGGGGTCTGTAGGGTTCCGTAGGCGCCTGCAGTGTTCTGTAGGAGCCCATAGGGTTTTAGTGAGGTTCCGTTGTGTTGCTAAGGGTCTTGTAGAGTGCTGTCGGGTGCTGGAGTATTCTGTAGGGTTCCAGAGGGCCTCGTAGGGTTCCATCGAAATCTATAGGGTTCCCTAGGGGCCCATAGAGTCCCGTAGATTTCCGTAGGGACCTGTAGGGTTGTGTAAGTGCCCGTAGAAGTCTGTAGGAGTCTGTGGGATTCTGTAAGGTTCCGGAGGGTTCTGCAGGGTTCCGTAGGGGCCCGTAGAGTTCCGTAGTGGCTGGTAAAGTTCCGTAGGGCCCTGTGGGGTTCTGTATGGACCTGTAGGGTTCCGTAGGGGCCTGCAGGGTTCCGTAAATGCCCGCAGGTGTCTGTAGGGTTCCGTAGGGGTCTGTAGGGTTCCGTAGGCACCTGCAGTGTTCTGTAGGAGCCCATAGGGTTTTAGTGAGGTTCCGTTGTGTTGCTAAGGGTCTTGTAGAGTGCTGTCGGGTCCTGGAGTATTCTGTAGGGTTCCAGAGGGGCTGGTAGGGTTCCGTCGAAATCTGAAGGGTTCCCTAGGGGCCCGTAGAGTCCCGTAGATTTCCATAGGGGCCTGTAGGGTTGTGTAAGTGCCCGCAGGGGTTGGTAGGAGCTTGTAGGGTGCCATATGTTTCCGGAGGGTTGTGTAGGGTTCCGTAGGGGCCTGTGGTGTTCCCTAGGGGCCTGTAGAGTCTCGTACAGTTCCGTAGGGTCCTGTAGGTTTCCATAAGCGCCCGCAGAGGTCTGAAGGGGCCCGTACTGTTCCGTAAGGATCCATAGGGTTCCGTAGAGCTTCGTAGGTTCCCTAGAGGCCTCTGGAGTACCGCAGGAGCCAGTAGTGTTCCGTAGGGTCCTCTAGGGTTGAGTAAGTGCCCGCAGGAGTCTGTAGGAATCCGTGGGATTCTGTAAGGTTCTGGAGGGTTCTGCAGGGTTCCGTAGGGGCCTGTAGAGATCCGTAGTGGCTGGTAAAGTTCCCTAGGGCCCTGTACCGTTCCGTAACTGCCTGCAAGGGTCTTTAGGCTTCCGTAGGGGCTGGTAGGGTTCCATAAAGTTCCGTGGGTTCCTGCAGAGTTCTGCAAGTGCCCGCAAGGGCCTGTAGGGGCCCACAGTGTTTCTGCCAGGTTCCGTAGAGTTCCGTAGGGGCCATATTTTTCTGTAGTGGCTGGTAGTATTCTGTAGGGGTCTGTAGGGTTCCGTAGGCGCCTGCAGTGTTCTGTAGGAGCCCATAGGGTTTTAGTGAGGTTCCGTTGTGTTGCTAAGGGTCTTGTAGAGTGCTGTCGGGTCCTGGAGTATTCTGTAGGGTTCCAGAGGGGCTGGTAGGGTTCCGTCGAAATCTGAAGGGTTCCTTAGGGGCCCGTAGAGTCCTGTAGATTTCCGTAGGGGCCTGTAGGGTTGTGTAAGTGCCCGCAGGGGTTGGTAGGAGCTTGTAGGGTGCCATATGTTTCCGGAGGGTTGTGTAGGGTTCCGTAGGGGCCTGTGGTGTTCCCTAGGGGCCTGTAGAGTCTCGTACAGTTCCGTAGGGTCCTGTAGGTTTCCATAAGCACCCGCAGAGCTCTGAAGGGGCCCGTACTGTTCCGTAAGGATCCATAGGGGTCCGTAGAGTTTCGTAGGTTCCCTAGAGGCCTCTGGAGTACCGCAGGAGCCAGTAGTGTTCTGTAGGGGCCCGTAGGGTTCCTTCCATAGGAGCTGGCAGTGTTCCGTAGGGTCCTCTAGGGTTGAGTAAGTGCCCGCAGGAGTCTGTAGGAATCCGTGGGATTCTGTAAGGTTCTGGAGGGTTCTGCAGGGTTCCGTAGGGGCCCGTAGAGTTCCGTAGTGGCTGGTAAAGTTCCCTAGGGCCCTGTACCGTTCCGTAACTGCCTGCAAGGGTCTTTAGGCTTCCGTAGGGGCTGGTAGGGTTCCATAAAGTTCCGTGGGTTCCTGCAGAGTTCTGCAAGTGCCCGCAAGGGCCTGTAGGGGCCCACGGTGTTTCTGCCAGGTTCCGTAGAGTTCCGTAGGGGCCATATTTTTCTGTAGTGGCTGGTAGTATTCTGTAGGGGTCTGTAGGGTTCCGTAGGCGCCTGCAGTGTTCTGTAGGAGCCCATAGGGTTTTAGTGAGGTTCCGTTGTGTTGCTAAGGGTCTTGTAGAGTGCTGTCGGGTCCTGGAGTATTCTGTAGGGTTCCAGAGGGCCTCGTAGGGTTCCATCGAAATCTATAGGGTTCCCTAGGGGCCCATAGAGTCCCGTAGATTTCCGTAGGGACCTGTAGGGTTGTGTAAGTGCCCGCAGAAGTCTGTAGGAGTCTGTGGGATTCTGTAAGGTTCCGGAGGGTTCTGCAGGGTTCCGTAGGGACCCGTAGAGTTCCGTAGTGGCTGGTAAAGTTCCCTAGGGCCCTGTGGGGTTCTGTATGGACCTGTAGGGTTCCGTAGGGGCCTGCAGGGTTCCGTAAGTGCCCGCAGGTGTCTGTAGGGTTCCGTAGGGGTCTGTAGGGTTCCGTAGGCACCTGCAGTGTTCTGTAGGAGCCCATAGGGTTTTAGTGAGGTTCCGTTGTGTTGCTAAGGGTCTTGTAGAGTGCTGTCGGGTCCTGGAGTATTCTGTAGGGTTCCAGAGGGGCTGGTAGGGTTCCGTCGAAATCTGAAGGGTTCCCTAGGGGCCCGTAGAGTCCCGTAGATTTCCATAGGGGCCTGTAGGGTTGTGTAAGTGCCCGCAGGGGTTGGTAGGAGCTTGTAGGGTGCCATATGTTTCCGGAGGGTTGTGTAGGGTTCCGTAGGGGCCTGTGGTGTTCCCTAGGGGCCTGTAGAGTCTCGTACAGTTCCGTAGGGTCCTGTAGGTTTCCATAAGCGCCCGCAGAGGTCTGAAGGGGCCCGTACTGTTCCGTAAGGATCCATAGGGTTCCGTAGAGCTTCGTAGGTTCCCTAGAGGCCTCTGGAGTACCGCAGGAGCCAGTAGTGTTCCGTAGGGTCCTCTAGGGTTGAGTAAGTGCCCGCAGGAGTCTGTAGGAATCCGTGGGATTCTGTAAGGTTCTGGAGGGTTCTGCAGGGTTCCATAGGGGCCTGTAGAGATCCGTAGTGGCTGGTAAAGTTCCCTAGGGCCCTGTACCGTTCCGTAACTGCCTGCAAGGGTCTTTAGGCTTCCGTAGGGGCTGGTAGGGTTCCATAAAGTTCCGTGGGTTCCTGCAGAGTTCTGCAAGTGCCCGCAAGGGCCTGTAGGGGCCCACAGTGTTTCTGCCAGGTTCCGTAGAGTTCCGTAGGGGCCATATTTTTCTGTAGTGGCTGGTAGTATTCTGTAGGGGTCTGTAGGGTTCCGTAGGCGCCTGCAGTGTTCTGTAGGAGCCCATAGGGTTTTAGTGAGGTTCCGTTGTGTTGCTAAGGGTCTTGTAGAGTGCTGTCGGGTCCTGGAGTATTCTGTAGGGTTCCAGAGGGGCTGGTAGGGTTCCGTCGAAATCTGAAGGGTTCCTTAGGGGCCCGTAGAGTCCTGTAGATTTCCGTAGGGGCCTGTAGGGTTGTGTAAGTGCCCGCAGGGGTTGGTAGGAGCTTGTAGGGTGCCATATGTTTCCGGAGGGTTGTGTAGGGTTCCGTAGGGGCCTGTGGTGTTCCCTAGGGGCCTGTAGAGTCTCGTACAGTTCCGTAGGGTCCTGTAGGTTTCCATAAGCACCCGCAGAGCTCTGAAGGGGCCCGTACTGTTCCGTAAGGATCCATAGGGGTCCGTAGAGTTTCGTAGGTTCCCTAGAGGCCTGTAGAGTACCGCAGGAGCCAGTAGTGTTCTGTAGGGGCCCGTAGGGTTCCTTCCATAGGAGCTGGCAGTGTTCCGTAGGGTCCTCTAGGGTTGAGTAAGTGCCCGCAGGAGTCTGTAGGAATCCGTGGGATTCTGTAAGGTTCTGGAGGGTTCTGCAGGGTTCCGTAGGGGCCCGTAGAGTTCCGTAGTGGCTGGTAAAGTTCCCTAGGGCCCTGTACCGTTCCGTAACTGCCTGCAAGGGTCTTTAGGCTTCCGTAGGGGCTGGTAGGGTTCCATAAAGTTCCGTGGGTTCCTGCAGAGTTCTGCAAGTGCCCGCAAGGGCCTGTAGGGGCCCACGGTGTTTCTGCCAGGTTCCGTAGAGTTCCGTAGGGGCCATATTTTTCTGTAGTGGCTGGTAGTATTCTGTAGGGGTCTGTAGGGTTCCGTAGGCGCCTGCAGTGTTCTGTAGGAGCCCATAGGGTTTTAGTGAGGTTCCGTTGTGTTGCTAAGGGTCTTGTAGAGTGCTGTCGGGTCCTGGAGTATTCTGTAGGGTTCCAGAGGGCCTCGTAGGGTTCCATCGAAATCTATAGGGTTCCCTAGGGGCCCATAGAGTCCCGTAGATTTCCGTAGGGACCTGTAGGGTTGTGTAAGTGCCCGCAGAAGTCTGTAGGAGTCTGTGGGATTCTGTAAGGTTCCGGAGGGTTCTGCAGGGTTCCGTAGGGACCCGTAGAGTTCCGTAGTGGCTGGTAAAGTTCCCTAGGGCCCTGTGGGGTTCTGTATGGACCTGTAGGGTTCCGTAGGGGCCTGCAGGGTTCCGTAAGTGCCCGCAGGTGTCTGTAGGGTTCCGTAGGGGTCTGTAGGGTTCCGTAGGCACCTGCAGTGTTCTGTAGGAGCCCATAGGGTTTTAGTGAGGTTCCGTTGTGTTGCTAAGGGTCTTGTAGAGTGCTGTCGGGTCCTGGAGTATTCTGTAGGGTTCCAGAGGGGCTGGTAGGGTTCCGTCGAAATCTGAAGGGTTCCCTAGGGGCCCGTAGAGTCCTGTAGATTTCCATAGGGGCCTGTAGGGTTGTGTAAGTGCCCGCAGGGGTTGGTAGGAGCTTGTAGGGTGCCATATGTTTCCGGAGGGTTGTGTAGGGTTCCGTAGGGGCCTGTGGTGTTCCCTAGGGGCCTGTAGAGTCTCGTACAGTTCCGTAGGGTCCTGTAGGTTTCCATAAGCACCCGCAGAGCTCTGAAGGGGCCTGTACTGTTCCGTAAGGATCCATAGGGGTCCGTAGAGCTTCGTAGGTTCCCTAGAGGCCTCTGGAGTACCGCAGGAGCCAGTAGTGTTCTGTAGGGGCCCGTAGGGTTCCTTCCATAGGAGCTGGCAGTGTTCCGTAGGGTCCTCTAGGGTTGAGTAAGTGCCCGCAAGGGCCTGTAGGGGCCCACAGTGTTTCTGCCAGGTTCCGTAGAGTTCCGTAGGGGCCATATTTTTCTGTAGTGGCTGGTAGTATTCTGTAGGGGTCTGTAGGGTTCCGTAGGCGCCTGCAGTGTTCTGTAGGAGCCCATAGGGTTTTAGTGAGGTTCCGTTGTGTTGCTAAGGGTCTTGTAGAGTGCTGTCGGGTCCTGGAGTATTCTGTAGGGTTCCAGAGGGCCTCGTAGGGTTCCATCGAAATCTATAGGGTTCCCTAGGGGCCCATAGAGTCCCGTAGATTTCCGTAGGGACCTGTAGGGTTGTGTAAGTGCCCGCAGAAGTCTGTAGGAGTCTGTGGGATTCTGTAAGGTTCCGGAGGGTTCTGCAGGGTTCCGTAGGGACCCGTAGAGTTCCGTAGTGGCTGGTAAAGTTCCGTAGGGCCCTGTGGGGTTCTGTATGGACCTGTAGGATTCCGTAGGGGCCTGCAGGGTTCCGTAAGTGCCCGCAGGTGTCTGTAGGGTTCCGTAGGGGTCTGTAGGGTTCCGTAGGCACCTGCAGTGTTCTGTAGGAGCCCATAGGGTTTTAGTGAGGTTCCGTTGTGTTGCTAAGGGTCTTGTAGAGTGCTGTCGGGTCCTGGAGTATTCTGTAGGGTTCCAGAGGGGCTGGTAGGGTTCCGTCGAAATCTGAAGGGTTCCCTAGGGGCCCGTAGAGTCCCGTAGATTTCCGTAGGGGCCTGTAGGGTTGTGTAAGTGCCCGCAGGGGTTGGTAGGACCTTGTAGGGTGCCATATGTTTCCGGAGGGTTGTGTAGGGTTCCGTAGGGGCCTGTGGTGTTCCCTAGGGGCCTGTAGAGTCTCGTACAGTTCCATAGGGTCCTGTAGGTGTCCATAAGCGCCCGCAGAGGTCTGAAGGGGCCCGTACTGTTCCGTAAGGATCCATAGGGTTCCGTAGAGCTTCGTAGGTTCCCTAGAGGCCTCTGGAGTACCGCAGGAGCCAGTAGTGTTCCGTAGGGTCCTCTAGGGTTGAGTAAGTGCCCGCAGGAGTCTGTAGGAATCCGTGGGATTCTGTAAGGTTCTGGGTGGTTCTGCAGGGTTCCGTAGGGGCCCGTAGAGTTCCGTAGTGGCTGGTAAAGTTCCCTAGGGCCCTGTACCGTTCCGTAACTGCCTGCAAGGGTCTTTAGGCTTCCGTAGGGGCTGGTAGGGTTCCATAAAGTTCCGTGGGTTCCTGCAGAGTTCTGCAAGTGCCCGCAAGGGCCTGTAGGGGCCCACAGTGTTTCTGCCAGGTTCCGTAGAGTTCCGTAGGGGCCATATTTTTCTGTAGTGGCTGGTAGTATTCTGTAGGGGTCTGTAGGGTTCCGTAGGCGCCTGCAGTGTTCTGTAGGAGCCCATAGGGTTTTAGTGAGGTTCCGTTGTGTTGCTAAGGGTCTTGTAGAGTGCTGTCGGGTCCTGGAGTATTCTGTAGGGTTCTAGAGGGCCTCGTAGGGTTCCGTCGAAATCTATAGGGTTCCCTAGGGGCCCATAGAGTCCCGTAGATTGCCGTAGGGACCTGTAGGGTTGTGTAAGTGCCCGCAGAAGTCTGTAGGAGTCTGTGGGATTCTGTAAGGTTCCGGAGGGTTCTGCAGGGTTCCGTAGGGACCCGTAGAGTTCCGTAGTGGCTGGTAAAGTTCCGTAGGGCCCTGTGGGGTTCTGTATGGACCTGTAGGGTTCCGTAGGGGCCTGCAGGGTTCCGTAAGTGCCCGCAGGTGTCTGTAGGGTTCCGTAGGGGTCTGTAGGGTTCCGTAGGCACCTGCAGTGTTCTGTAGGAGCCCATAGGGTTTTAGTGAGGTTCCGTTGTGTTGCTAAGGGTCTTGTAGAGTGCTGTCGGGTCCTGGAGTATTCTGTAGGGTTCCAGAGGGGCTGGTAGGGTTCCGTCGAAATCTGAAGGGTTCCCTAGGGGCCCGTAGAGTCCCGTAGATTTCCGTAGGGGCCTGTAGGTTTATGTAAGTGCCCGCAGGGGTTGGTAGGAGCTTGTAGGGTGCCATATGTTTCCGGAGGGTTGTGTAGGGTTCCGTAGGGGCCTGTGGTGTTCCCTAGGGGCCTGTAGAGTCTCGTACAGTTCCGTAGGGTCCTGTAGGTTTCCATAAGCACCCGCAGAGCTCTGAAGGGGCCTGTACTGTTCCGTAAGGATCCATAGGGGTCCGTAGAGCTTCGTAGGTTCCCTAGAGGCCTCTGGAGTACCGCAGGAGCCAGTAGTGTTCTGTAGGGGCCCGTAGGGTTCCTTCCATAGGAGCTGGCAGTGTTCCGTAGGGTCCTCTAGGGTTGAGTAAGTGCCCGCAGGAGTCTGTAGGAATCCGTGGGATTCTGTAAGGTTCTGGAGGGTTCTGCAGGGTTCCGTAGGGGCCCGTAGAGTTCCGTAGTGGCTGGTAAAGTTCCCTAGGGCCCTGTACCGTTCCGTAACTGCCTGCAAGGGTCTTTAGGCTTCCGTAGGGGCTGGTAGGGTTCCATAAAGTTCCGTGGGTTCCTGCAGAGTTCTGCAAGTGCCCGCAAGGGCCTGTAGGGGCCCACAGTGTTTCTGCCAGGTTCCGTAGAGTTCCGTAGGGGCCATATTTTTCTGTAGTGGCTGGTAGTATTCTGTAGGGGTCTGTAGGGTTCCGTAGGCACCTGCAGTGTTCTGTAGGAGCCCATAGGGTTTTAGTGAGGTTCCGTTGTGTTGCTAAGGGTCTTGTAGAGTGCTGTCGGGTCCTGGAGTATTCTGTAGGGTTCCAGAGGGCCTCGTAGGGTTCCATCGAAATCTATAGGGTTCCCTAGGGGCCCATAGAGTCCCGTAGATTTCCGTAGGGACCTGTAGGGTTGTGTAAGTGCCCGCAGAAGTCTGTAGGAGTCTGTGGGATTCTGTAAGGTTCCGGAGGGTTCTGCAGGGTTCCGTAGGGACCCGTAGAGTTCCGTAGTGGCTGGTAAAGTTCCGTAGGGCCCTGTGGGGTTCTGTATGGACCTGTAGGGTTCCGTAGGGGCCTGCAGGGTTCCGTAAGTGCCCGCAGGTGTCTGTAGGGTTCCGTAGGGGTCTGTAGGGTTCCGTAGGCACCTGCAGTGTTCTGTAGGAGCCCATAGGGTTTTAGTGAGGTTCCGTTGTGTTGCTAAGGGTCTTGTAGAGTGCTGTCGGGTCCTGGAGTATTCTGTAGGGTTCCAGAGGGGCTGGTAGGGTTCCGTCGAAATCTGAAGGGTTCCCTAGGGGCCCGTAGAGTCCCGTAGATTTCCGTAGGGGCCTGTAGGTTTATGTAAGTGCCCGCAGGGGTTGGTAGGAGCTTGTAGGGTGCCATATGTTTCCGGAGGGTTGTGTAGGGTTCCGTAGGGGCCTGTGGTGTTCCCTAGGGGCCTGTAGAGTCTCGTACAGTTCCGTAGGGTCCTGTAGGTTTCCATAAGCGCCCGCAGAGGTCTGAAGGGGCCCGTAATGTTCCGTAAGGATCCATAGGGTTCCGTAGAGCTTCGTAGGTTCCCTAGAGGCCTCTGGAGTACCGCAGGAGCCAGTAGTGTTCCGTAGGGTCCTCTAGGGTTGAGTAAGTGCCCGCAGGAGTCTGTAGGAATCCGTGGGATTCTGTAAGGTTCTGGAGGGTTCTGCAGGGTTCCGTAGGGGCCCGTAGAGTTCCGTAGTGGCTGGTAAAGTTCCCTAGGGCCCTGTACCGTTCCGTAACTGCCTGCAAGGGTCTTTAGGCTTCCGTAGGGGCTGGTAGGGTTCCATAAAGTTCCGTGGGTTCCTGCAGAGTTCTGCAAGTGCCCGCAAGGGCCTGTAGGGGCCCACAGTGTTTCTGCCAGGTTCCGTAGAGTTCCGTAGGGGCCATATTTTTCTGTAGTGGCTGGTAGTATTCTGTAGGGGTCTGTAGGGTTCCGTAGGCACCTGCAGTGTTCTGTAGGAGCCCATAGGGTTTTAGTGAGGTTCCGTTGTGTTGCTAAGGGTCTTGTAGAGTGCTGTCGGGTCCTGGAGTATTCTGTAGGGTTCCAGAGGGCCTCGTAGGGTTCCATCGAAATCTATAGGGTTCCCTAGGGGCCCATAGAGTCCCGTAGATTTCCGTAGGGACCTGTAGGGTTGTGTAAGTGCCCGCAGAAGTCTGTAGGAGTCTGTGGGATTCTGTAAGGTTCCGGAGGGTTCTGCAGGGTTCCGTAGGGACCCGTAGAGTTCCGTAGTGGCTGGTAAAGTTCCGTAGGGCCCTGTGGGGTTCTGTATGGACCTGTAGGGTTCCGTAGGGGCCTGCAGGGTTCCGTAAGTGCCCGCAGGTGTCTGTAGGGTTCCGTAGGGGTCTGTAGGGTTCCGTAGGCACCTGCAGTGTTCTGTAGGAGCCCATAGGGTTTTAGTGAGGTTCCGTTGTGTTGCTAAGGGTCTTGTAGAGTGCTGTCGGGTCCTGGAGTATTCTGTAGGGTTCCAGAGGGGCTGGTAGGGTTCCGTCGAAATCTGAAGGGTTCCCTAGGGGCCCGTAGAGTCCCGTAGATTTCCGTAGGGGCCTGTAGGGTTGTGTAAGTGCCCGCAGGGGTTGGTAGGAGCTTGTAGGGTGCCATATGTTTCCGGAGGGTTGTGTAGGGTTCCGTAGGGGCCTGTGGTGTTCCCTAGGGGCCTGTAGAGTCTCGTACAGTTCCGTAGGGTCCTGTAGGTTTCCATAAGCGCCCGCAGAGGTCTGAAGGGGCCCGTACTGTTCCGTAAGGATCCATAGGGTTCCGTAGAGCTTCGTAGGTTCCCTAGAGGCCTCTGGAGTACCGCAGGAGCCAGTAGTGTTCCGTAGGGTCCTCTAGGGTTGAGTAAGTGCCCGCAGGAGTCTGTAGGAATCCGTGGGATTCTGTAAGGTTCTGGAGGGTTCTGCAGGGTTCCGTAGGGGCCCGTAGAGTTCCGTAGTGGCTGGTAAAGTTCCCTAGGGCCCTGTACCGTTCCGTAACTGCCTGCAAGGGTCTTTAGGCTTCCGTAGGGGCTGGTAGGGTTCCATAAAGTTCCGTGGGTTCCTGCAGAGTTCTGCAAGTGCCCGCAAGGGCCTGTAGGGGCCCACAGTGTTTCTGCCAGGTTCCGTAGAGTTCCGTAGGGGCCATATTTTTCTGTAGTGGCTGGTAGTATTCTGTAGGGGTCTGTAGGGTTCCGTAGGCGCCTGCAGTGTTCTGTAGGAGCCCATAGGGTTTTAGTGAGGTTCCGTTGTGTTGCTAAGGGTCTTGTAGAGTGCTGTCGGGTCCTGGAGTATTCTGTAGGGTTCCAGAGGGGCTGGTAGGGTTCCGTCGAAATCTGAAGGGTTCCCTAGGGGCCCGTAGAGTCCCGTAGATTTCCGTAGGGGCCTGTAGGTTTATGTAAGTGCCCGCAGGGGTTGGTAGGAGCTTGTAGGGTGCCATATGTTTCCGGAGGGTTGTGTAGGGTTCCGTAGGGGCCTGTGGTGTTCCCTAGGGGCCTGTAGAGTCTCGTACAGTTCCGTAGGGTCCTGTAGGTTTCCATAAGCACCCGCAGAGCTCTGAAGGGGCCCGTACTGTTCCGTAAGGATCCATAGGGGTCCGTAGAGCTTCGTAGGTTCCCTAGAGGCCTCTGGAGTACCGCAGGAGCCAGTAGTGTTCTGTAGGGGCCCGTAGGGTTCCTTCCATAGGAGCTGGCAGTGTTCCGTAGGGTCCTCTAGGGTTGAGTAAGTGCCCGCAGGAGTCTGTAGGAATCCGTGGGATTCTGTAAGGTTCTGGAGGGTTCTGCAGGGTTCCGTAGGGGCCCGTAGAGTTCCATAGTGGCTGGTAAAGTTCCCTAGGGCCCTGTACCGTTCCGTAACTGCCTGCAAGGGTCTTTAGGCTTCCGTAGGGGCTGGTAGGGTTCCATAAAGTTCCGTGGGTTCCTGCAGAGTTCTGCAAGTGCCCGCAAGGGCCTGTAGGGGCCCACAGTGTTTCTGCCAGGTTCCGTAGAGTTCCGTAGGGGCCATATTTTTCTGTAGTGGCTGGTAGTATTCTGTAGGGGTCTGTAGGGTTCCGTAGGCACCTGCAGTGTTCTGTAGGAGCCCATAGGGTTTTAGTGAGGTTCCGTTGTGTTGCTAAGGGTCTTGTAGAGTGCTGTCGGGTCCTGGAGTATTCTGTAGGGTTCCAGAGGGCCTCGTAGGGTTCCATCGAAATCTATAGGGTTCCCTAGGGGCCCATAGAGTCCCGTAGATTTCCGTAGGGACCTGTAGGGTTGTGTAAGTGCCCGCAGAAGTCTGTAGGAGTCTGTGGGATTCTGTAAGGTTCCGGAGGGTTCTGCAGGGTTCCGTAGGGACCCGTAGAGTTCCGTAGTGGCTGGTAAAGTTCCGTAGGGCCCTGTGGGGTTCTGTATGGACCTGTAGGGTTCCGTAGGGGCCTGCAGGGTTCCGTAAGTGCCCGCAGGTGTCTGTAGGGTTCCGTAGGGGTCTGTAGGGTTCCGTAGGCACCTGCAGTGTTCTGTAGGAGCCCATAGGGTTTTAGTGAGGTTCCGTTGTGTTGCTAAGGGTCTTGTAGAGTGCTGTCGGGTCCTGGAGTATTCTGTAGGGTTCCAGAGGGGCTGGTAGGGTTCCGTCGAAATCTGAAGGGTTCCCTAGGGGCCCGTAGAGTCCCGTAGATTTCCGTAGGGGCCTGTAGGGTTATGTAAGTGCCCGCAGGGGTTGGTAGGAGCTTGTAGGGTGCCATATGTTTCCGGAGGGTTGTGTAGGGTTCCGTAGGGGCCTGTGGTGTTCCCTAGGGGCCTGTAGAGTCTCGTACAGTTCCGTAGGGTCCTGTAGGTTTCCATAAGCGCCCGCAGAGGTCTGAAGGGGCCCGTACTGTTCCGTAAGGATCCATAGGGTTCCGTAGAGCTTCGTAGGTTCCCTAGAGGCCTCTGGAGTACCGCAGGAGCCAGTAGTGTTCCGTAGGGTCCTCTAGGGTTGAGTAAGTGCCCGCAGGAGTCTGTAGGAATCCGTGGGATTCTGTAAGGTTCTGGAGGGTTCTGCAGGGTTCCGTAGGGGCCCGTAGAGTTCCGTAGTGGCTGGTAAAGTTCCCTAGGGCCCTGTACCGTTCCGTAACTGCCTGCAAGGGTCTTTAGGCTTCCGTAGGGGCTGGTAGGGTTCCATAAAGTTCCGTGGGTTCCTGCAGAGTTCTGCAAGTGCCCGCAAGGGCCTGTAGGGGCCCACAGTGTTTCTGCCAGGTTCCGTAGAGTTCCGTAGGGGCCATATTTTTCTGTAGTGGCTGGTAGTATTCTGTAGGGGTCTGTAGGGTTCCGTAGGCGCCTGCAGTGTTCTGTAGGAGCCCATAGGGTTTTAGTGAGGTTCCGTTGTGTTGCTAAGGGTCTTGTAGAGTGCTGTCGGGTCCTGGAGTATTCTGTAGGGTTCCAGAGGGCCTCGTAGGGTTCCGTCGAAATCTATAGGGTTCCTTAGGGGCCCATAGAGTCCCGTAGATTTCCGTAGGGACCTGTAGGGTTGTGTAAGTGCCCGCAGAAGTCTGTAGGAGTCTGTGGGATTCTGTAAGGTTCCGGAGGGTTCTGCAGGGTTCCGTAGGGGCCCGTAGAGTTCCGTAGTGGCTGGTAAAGTTCCGTAGGGCCCTGTGGGGTTCTGTATGGACCTGTAGGGTTCCGTAGGGGCCTGCAGGGTTCCGTAAGTGCCCGCAGGTGTCTGTAGGGTTCCGTAGGGGTCTGTAGGGTTCCGTAGGCACCTGCAGTGTTCTGTAGGAGCCCATAGGGTTTTAGTGAGGTTCCGTTGTGTTGCTAAGGGTCTTGTAGAGTGCTGTCGGGTCCTGGAGTATTCTGTAGGGTTCCAGAGGGCCTCGTAGGGTTCCGTCGAAATCTGAAGGGTTCCCTAGGGGCCCGTAGAGTCCCGTAGATTTCCGTAGGGGCCTGTAGGGTTATGTAAGTGCCCGCAGGGGTTGGTAGGAGCTTGTAGGGTGCCATATGTTTCCGGAGGGTTGTGTAGGGTTCCGTAGGGGCCTGTGGTGTTCCCTAGGGGCCTGTAGAGTCTCGTACAGTTCCGTAGGGTCCTGTAGGTTTCCATAAGCACCCGCAGAGCTCTGAAGGGGCCTGTACTGTTCCGTAAGGATCCATAGGGTTCCGTAGAGCTTCGTAGGTTCCCTAGAGGCATCTGGAGTACCGCAGGAGCCAGTAGTGTTCTGTAGGGGCCCGTAGGGTTCCTTCCATAGGAGCTGGCAGTGTTCCGTAGGGTCCTCTAGGGTTGAGTAAGTGCCCGCAGGAGTCTGTAGGAATCCGTGGGATTCTGTAAGGTTCTGGAGGGTTCTGCAGGGTTCCGTAGGGGCCCGTAGAGTTCCATAGTGGCTGGTAAAGTTCCCTAGGGCCCTGTACCGTTCCGTAACTGCCTGCAAGGGTCTTTAGGCTTCCGTAGGGGCTGGTAGGGTTCCATAAAGTTCCGTGGGTTCCTGCAGAGTTCTGCAAGTGCCCGCAAGGGCCTGTAGGGGCCCACAGTGTTTCTGCCAGGTTCCGTAGAGTTCCGTAGGGGCCATATTTTTCTGTAGTGGCTGGTAGTATTCTGTAGGGGTCTGTAGGGTTCCGTAGGCGCCTGCAGTGTTCTGTAGGAGCCCATAGGGTTTTAGTGAGGTTCCGTTGTGTTGCTAAGGGTCTTGTAGAGTGCTGTCGGGTCCTGGAGTATTCTGTAGGGTTCCAGAGGGCCTCGTAGGGTTCCATCGAAATCTATAGGGTTCCCTAGGGGCCCATAGAGTCCCGTAGATTTCCGTAGGGACCTGTAGGGTTATGTAAGTGCCCGCAGGGGTTGGTAGGAGCTTGTAGGGTGCCATATGTTTCCGGAGGGTTGTGTAGGGTTCCGTAGGGGCCTGTGGTGTTCCCTAGGGGCCTGTAGAGTCTCGTACAGTTCCGTAGGGTCCTGTAGGTTTCCATAAGCACCCGCAGAGCTCTGAAGGGGCCTGTACTGTTCCGTAAGGATCCATAGGGGTCCGTAGAGCTTCGTAGGTTCCCTAGAGGCATCTGGAGTACCGCAGGAGCCAGTAGTGTTCTGTAGGGGCCCGTAGGGTTCCTTCCATAGGAGCTGGCAGTGTTCCGTAGGGTCCTCTAGGGTTGAGTAAGTGCCCGCAGGAGTCTGTAGGAATCCGTGGGATTCTGTAAGGTTCTGGAGGGTTCTGCAGGGTTCCGTAGGGGCCCGTAGAGTTCCGTAGTGGCTGGTAAAGTTCCCTAGGGCCCTGTACCGTTCCGTAACTGCCTGCAAGGGTCTTTAGGCTTCCGTAGGGGCTGGTAGGGTTCCATAAAGTTCCGTGGGTTCCTGCAGAGTTCTGCAAGTGCCCGCAAGGGCCTGTAGGGGCCCACAGTGTTTCTGCCAGGTTCCGTAGAGTTCCGTAGGGGCCATATTTTTCTGTAGTGGCTGGTAGTATTCTGTAGGGGTCTGTAGGGTTCCGTAGGCGCCTGCAGTGTTCTGTAGGAGCCCATAGGGTTTTAGTGAGGTTCCGTTGTGTTGCTAAGGGTCTTGTAGAGTGCTGTCGGGTCCTGGAGTATTCTGTAGGGTTCCAGAGGGCTGGTAGGGTTCCATCGAAATCTATAGGGTTCCCTAGGGGCCCATAGAGTCCCGTAGATTTCCGTAGGGACCTGTAGGGTTATGTAAGTGCCCGCAGGGGTTGGTAGGAGCTTGTAGGGTGCCATATGTTTCCGGAGGGTTGTGTAGGGTTCCGTAGGGGCCTGTGGTGTTCCCTAGGGGCCTGTAGAGTCTCGTACAGTTCCGTAGGGTCCTGTAGGTTTCCATAAGCACCCGCAGAGCTCTGAAGGGGCCTGTACTGTTCCGTAAGGATCCATAGGGGTCCGTAGAGCTTCGTAGGTTCCCTAGAGGCATCTGGAGTACCGCAGGAGCCAGTAGTGTTCTGTAGGGGCCCGTAGGGTTCCTTCCATAGGAGCTGGCAGTGTTCCGTAGGGTCCTCTAGGGTTGAGTAAGTGCCCGCAGGAGTCTGTAGGAATCCGTGGGATTCTGTAAGGTTCTGGAGGGTTCTGCAGGGTTCCGTAGGGGCCCGTAGAGTTCCGTAGTGGCTGGTAAAGTTCCCTAGGGCCCTGTACCGTTCCGTAACTGCCTGCAAGGGTCTTTAGGCTTCTGTAGGGGCTGGTAGGGTTCCATAAAGTTCCGTGGGTTCCTGCAGAGTTCTGCAAGTGCCCGCAAGGGCCTGTAGGGGCCCACAGTGTTTCTGCCAGGTTCCGTAGAGTTCCGTAGGGGCCATATTTTTCTGTAGTGGCTGGTAGTATTCTGTAGGGGTCTGTAGGGTTCCGTAGGCGCCTGCAGTGTTCTGTAGGAGCCCATAGGGTTTTAGTGAGGTTCCGTTGTGTTGCTAAGGGTCTTGTAGAGTGCTGTCGGGTCCTGGAGTATTCTGTAGGGTTCCAGAGGGCCTCGTAGGGTTCCATCGAAATCTATAGGGTTCCCTAGGGGCCCATAGAGTCCCGTAGATTTCCGTAGGGACCTGTAGGGTTGTGTAAGTGCCCGCAGAAGTCTGTAGGAATCCGTGGGATTCTGTAAGGTTCTGGAGGGTTCTGCAGGGTTCCGTAGGGGCCCGTAGAGTTCCGTAGTGGCTGGTAAAGTTCCGTAGGGCCCTGTGGGGTTCTGTATGGACCTGTAGGGTTCCGTAGGGGCCTGCAGGGTTCCGTAAGTGCCCGCAGGTGTCTGTAGGGTTCCGTAGGGGTCTGTAGGGTTCCGTAGGCACCTGCAGTGTTCTGTAGGAGCCCATAGGGTTTTAGTGAGGTTCCGTTGTGTTGCTAAGGGTCTTGTAGAGTGCTGTCGGGTCCTGGAGTATTCTGTAGGGTTCCAGAGGGCCTCGTAGGGTTCCGTCGAAATCTGAAGGGTTCCCTAGGGGCCCGTAGAGTCCCGTAGATTTCCGTAGGGGCCTGTAGGGTTATGTAAGTGCCCGCAGGGGTTGGTAGGAGCTTGTAGGGTGCCATATGTTTCCGGAGGGTTGTGTAGGGTTCCGTAGGGGCCTGTGGTGTTCCCTAGGGGCCTGTAGAGTCTCGTACAGTTCCGTAGGGTCCTGTAGGTTTCCATAAGCGCCCGCAGAGCTCTGAAGGGGCCTGTACTGTTCCGTAAGGATCCATAGGGGTCCGTAGAGCTTCGTAGGTTCCCTAGAGGCATCTGGAGTACCGCAGGAGCCAGTAGTGTTCTGTAGGGGCCCGTAGGGTTCCTTCCATAGGAGCTGGCAGTGTTCCGTAGGGTCCTCTAGGGTTGAGTAAGTGCCCGCAGGAGTCTGTAGGAATCCGTGGGATTCTGTAAGGTTCTGGAGGGTTCTGCAGGGTTCCGTAGGGGCCCGTAGAGTTCCATAGTGGCTGGTAAAGTTCCCTAGGGCCCTGTACCGTTCCGTAACTGCCTGCAAGGGTCTTTAGGCTTCCGTAGGGGCTGGTAGGGTTCCATAAAGTTCCGTGGGTTCCTGCAGAGTTCTGCAAGTGCCCGCAAGGGCCTGTAGGGGCCCACAGTGTTTCTGCCAGGTTCCGTAGAGTTCCGTAGGGGCCATATTTTTCTGTAGTGGCTGGTAGTATTCTGTAGGGGTCTGTAGGGTTCCGTAGGCGCCTGCAGTGTTCTGTAGGAGCCCATAGGGTTTTAGTGAGGTTCCGTTGTGTTGCTAAGGGTCTTGTAGAGTGCTGTCGGGTGCTGGAGTATTCTGTAGGGTTCCAGAGGGCCTCGTAGGGTTCCATCGAAATCTATAGGGTTCCCTAGGGGCCCATAGAGTCCCGTAGATTTCCGTAGGGACCTGTAGGGTTGTGTAAGTGCCCGCAGAAGTCTGTAGGAGTCTGTGGGATTCTGTAAGGTTCCGGAGGGTTCTGCAGGGTTCCGTAGGGACCCGTAGAGTTCCGTAGTGGCTGGTAAAGTTCCGTAGGGCCCTGTGGGGTTCTGTATGGACCTGTAGGGTTCCGTAGGGGCCTGCAGGGTTCCGTAAGTGCCCGCAGGTGTCTGTAGGGTTCCGTAGGGGTCTGTAGGGTTCCGTAGGCACCTGCAGTGTTCTGTAGGAGCCCATAGGGTTTTAGTGAGGTTCCGTTGTGTTGCTAAGGGTCTTGTAGAGTGCTGTCGGGTCCTGGAGTATTCTGTAGGGTTCCAGAGGGGCTGGTAGGGTTCCGTCGAAATCTGAAGGGTTCCCTAGGGGCCCGTAGAGTCCCGTAGATTTCCATAGGGGCCTGTAGGGTTGTGTAAGTGCCCGCAGGGGTTGGTAGGAGCTTGTAGGGTGCCATATGTTTCCGGAGGGTTGTGTAGGGTTCCGTAGGGGCCTGTGGTGTTCCCTAGGGGCCTGTAGAGTCTCGTACAGTTCCGTAGGGTCCTGTAGGTTTCCATAAGCGCCCGCAGAGGTCTGAAGGGGCCCGTACTGTTCCGTAAGGATCCATAGGGTTCCGTAGAGCTTCGTAGGTTCCCTAGAGGCCTCTGGAGTACCGCAGGAGCCAGTAGTGTTCCGTAGGGTCCTCTAGGGTTGAGTAAGTGCCCGCAGGAGTCTGTAGGAATCCGTGGGATTCTGTAAGGTTCTGGAGGGTTCTGCAGGGTTCCGTAGGGGCCTGTAGAGATCCGTAGTGGCTGGTAAAGTTCCCTAGGGCCCTGTACCGTTCCGTAACTGCCTGCAAGGGTCTTTAGGCTCCCGTAGGGGCTGGTAGGGTTCCATAAAGTTCCGTGGGTTCCTGCAGAGTTCTGCAAGTGCCCGCAAGGGCCTGTAGGGGCCCACAGTGTTTCTGCCAGGTTCCGTAGAGTTCCGTAGGGGCCATATTTTTCTGTAGTGGCTGGTAGTATTCTGTAGGGGTCTGTAGGGTTCCGTAGGCGCCTGCAGTGTTCTGTAGGAGCCCATAGGGTTTTAGTGAGGTTCCGTTGTGTTGCTAAGGGTCTTGTAGAGTGCTGTCGGGTCCTGGAGTATTCTGTAGGGTTCCAGAGGGGCTGGTAGGGTTCCGTCGAAATCTGAAGGGTTCCTTAGGGGCCCGTAGAGTCCTGTAGATTTCCGTAGGGGCCTGTAGGGTTGTGTAAGTGCCCGCAGGGGTTGGTAGGAGCTTGTAGGGTGCCATATGTTTCCGGAGGGTTGTGTAGGGTTCCGTAGGGGCCTGTGGTGTTCCCTAGGGGCCTGTAGAGTCTCGTACAGTTCCGTAGGGTCCTGTAGGTTTCCATAAGCACCCGCAGAGCTCTGAAGGGCCCCGTACTGTTCCGTAAGGATCCATAGGGGTCCGTAGAGTTTCGTAGGTTCCCTAGAGGCCTCTGGAGTACCGCAGGAGCCAGTAGTGTTCTGTAGGGGCCCGTAGGGTTCCTTCCATAGGAGCTGGCAGTGTTCCGTAGGGTCCTCTAGGGTTGAGTAAGTGCCCGCAGGAGTCTGTAGGAATCCGTGGGATTCTGTAAGGTTCTGGAGGGTTCTGCAGGGTTCCGTAGGGGCCCGTAGAGTTCCGTAGTGGCTGGTAAAGTTCCCTAGGGCCCTGTACCGTTCCGTAACTGCCTGCAAGGGTCTTTAGGCTTCCGTAGGGGCTGGTAGGGTTCCATAAAGTTCCGTGGGTTCCTGCAGAGTTCTGCAAGTGCCCGCAAGGGCCTGTAGGGGCCCACGGTGTTTCTGCCAGGTTCCGTAGAGTTCCGTAGGGGCCATATTTTTCTGTAGTGGCTGGTAGTATTCTGTAGGGGTCTGTAGGGTTCCGTAGGCGCCTGCAGTGTTCTGTAGGAGCCCATAGGGTTTTAGTGAGGTTCCGTTGTGTTGCTAAGGGTCTTGTAGAGTGCTGTCGGGTCCTGGAGTATTCTGTAGGGTTCCAGAGGGCCTCGTAGGGTTCCATCGAAATCTATAGGGTTCCCTAGGGGCCCATAGAGTCCCGTAGATTTCCGTAGGGACCTGTAGGGTTGTGTAAGTGCCCGCAGAAGTCTGTAGGAGTCTGTGGGATTCTGTAAGGTTCCGGAGGGTTCTGCAGGGTTCCGTAGGGACCCGTAGAGTTCCGTAGTGGCTGGTAAAGTTCCCTAGGGCCCTGTGGGGTTCTGTATGGACCTGTAGGGTTCCGTAGGGGCCTGCAGGGTTCCGTAAGTGCCCGCAGGTGTCTGTAGGGTTCCGTAGGGGTCTGTAGGGTTCCGTAGGCACCTGCAGTGTTCTGTAGGAGCCCATAGGGTTTTAGTGAGGTTCCGTTGTGTTGCTAAGGGTCTTGTAGAGTGCTGTCGGGTCCTGGAGTATTCTGTAGGGTTCCAGAGGGGCTGGTAGGGTTCCGTCGAAATCTGAAGGGTTCCCTAGGGGCCCGTAGAGTCCTGTAGATTTCCATAGGGGCCTGTAGGGTTGTGTAAGTGCCCGCAGGGGTTGGTAGGAGCTTGTAGGGTGCCATATGTTTCCGGAGGGTTGTGTAGGGTTCCGTAGGGGCCTGTGGTGTTCCCTAGGGGCCTCTAGAGTCTCGTACAGTTCCGTAGGGTCCTGTAGGTTTCCATAAGCACCCGCAGAGCTCTGAAGGGGCCTGTACTGTTCCGTAAGGATCCATAGGGGTCCGTAGAGCTTCGTAGGTTCCCTAGAGGCCTCTGGAGTACCGCAGGAGCCAGTAGTGTTCTGTAGGGGCCCGTAGGGTTCCTTCCATAGGAGCTGGCAGTGTTCCGTAGGGTCCTCTAGGGTTGAGTAAGTGCCCGCAAGGGCCTGTAGGGGCCCACAGTGTTTCTGCCAGGTTCCGTAGAGTTCCGTAGGGGCCATATTTTTCTGTAGTGGCTGGTAGTATTCTGTAGGGGTCTGTAGGGTTCCGTAGGCGCCTGCAGTGTTCTGTAGGAGCCCATAGGGTTTTAGTGAGGTTCCGTTGTGTTGCTAAGGGTCTTGTAGAGTGCTGTCGGGTCCTGGAGTATTCTGTAGGGTTCCAGAGGGCCTCGTAGGGTTCCATCGAAATCTATAGGGTTCCCTAGGGGCCCATAGAGTCCCGTAGATTTCCGTAGGGACCTGTAGGGTTGTGTAAGTGCCCGCAGAAGTCTGTAGGAGTCTGTGGGATTCTGTAAGGTTCCGGAGGGTTCTGCGGGGTTCCGTAGGGACCCGTAGAGTTCCGTAGTGGCTGGTAAAGTTCCGTAGGGCCCTGTGGGGTTCTGTATGGACCTGTAGGGTTCCGTAGGGGCCTGCAGGGTTCCGTAAGTGCCCGCAGGTGTCTGTAGGGTTCCGTAGGGGTCTGTAGGGTTCCGTAGGCACCTGCAATATTCTGTAGGAGCCCATAGGGTTTTAGTGAGGTTCCGTTGTGTTGCTAAGGGTCTTGTAGAGTGCTGTCGGGTCCTGGAGTATTCTGTAGGGTTCCAGAGGGCCTCATAGGGTTCCATCGAAATCTATAGGGTTCCCTAGGGGCCCATAGAGTCCCGTAGATTTCCGTAGGGGCCTGTAGGGTTATGTAAGTGCCCGCAGGGGTTGGTAGGAGCTTGTAGGGTGCCATATGTTTCCGGAGGGTTGTGTAGGGTTCCGTAGGGGCCTGTGGTGTTCCCTAGGGGCCTGTAGAGTCTCGTACAGTTCCGTAGGGTCCTGTAGGTTTCCATAAGCACCCGCAGAGCTCTGAAGGGCCCCATACTGTTCCGTAAGGATCCATAGGGGTCCGTAGAGCTTCGTAGGTTCCCTAGAGGCCTCTGGAGTACCGCAGGAGCCAGTAGTGTTCTGTAGGGGCCTGTAGGGTTCCTTCCATAGGAGCTGGCAGTGTTCCGTAGGGTCCTCTAGGGTTGAGTAAGTGCCCGCAGGAGTCTGTAGGAATCCGTGGGATTCTGTAAGGTTCTGGAGGGTTCTGCAGGGTTCCGTAGGGGCCCGTAGAGTTCCGTAGTGGCTGGTAAAGTTCCCTAGGGCCCTGTACCATTCCGTAACTGCCTGCAAGGGTCTTTAGGCTTCCGTAGGGGCTGGTAGGGTTCCATAAAGTTCCGTGGGTTCCTGCAGAGTTCTGCAAGTGCCCGCAAGGGCCTGTAGGGGCCCACAGTGTTTCTGCCAGGTTCCGTAGAGTTCCGTAGGGGCCATATTTTTCTGTAGTGGCTGGTAGTATTCTGTAGGGGTCTGTAGGGTTCCGTAGGCGCCTGCAGTGTTCTGTAGGAGCCCATAGGGTTTTAGTGAGGTTCCGTTGTGTTGCTAAGGGTCTTGTAGAGTGCTGTCGGGTCCTGGAGTATTCTGTAGGGTTCCAGAGGGCCTCGTAGGGTTCCATCGAAATCTATAGGGTTCCCTAGGGGCCCATAGAGTCCCGTAGATTTCCGTAGGGACCTGTAGGGTTGTGTAAGTGCCCGCAGAAGTCTGTAGGAGTCTGTGGGATTCTGTAAGGTTCCGGAGGGTTCTGCAGGGTTCCGTAGGGACCCGTAGAGTTCCGTAGTGGCTGGTAAAGTTCCGTAGGGCCCTGTGGGGTTCTGTATGGACCTGTAGGATTCCGTAGGGGCCTGCAGGGTTCCGTAAGTGCCCGCAGGTGTCTGTAGGGTTCCGTAGGGGTCTGTAGGGTTCCGTAGGCACCTGCAGTGTTCTGTAGGAGCCCATAGGGTTTTAGTGAGGTTCCGTTGTGTTGCTAAGGGTCTTGTAGAGTGCTGTCGGGTCCTGGAGTATTCTGTAGGGTTCTAGAGGGCCTCGTAGGGTTCCGTCGAAATCTATAGGGTTCCCTAGGGGCCCATAGAGTCCCGTAGATTGCCGTAGGGACCTGTAGGGTTGTGTAAGTGCCCGCAGAAGTCTGTAGGAGTCTGTGGGATTCTGTAAGGTTCCGGAGGGTTCTGCAGGGTTCCGTAGGGACCCGTAGAGTTCCGTAGTGGCTGGTAAAGTTCCGTAGGGCCCTGTGGGGTTCTGTATGGACCTGTAGGGTTCCGTAGGGGCCTGCAGGGTTCCGTAAGTGCCCGCAGGTGTCTGTAGGGTTCCGTAGGGGTCTGTAGGGTTCCGTAGGCACCTGCAGTGTTCTGTAGGAGCCCATAGGGTTTTAGTGAGGTTCCGTTGTGTTGCTAAGGGTCTTGTAGAGTGCTGTCGGGTCCTGGAGTATTCTGTAGGGTTCCAGAGGGGCTGGTAGGGTTCCGTCGAAATCTGAAGGGTTCCCTAGGGGCCCGTAGAGTCCCGTAGATTTCCGTAGGGGCCTGTAGGTTTATGTAAGTGCCCGCAGGGGTTGGTAGGAGCTTGTAGGGTGCCATATGTTTCCGGAGGGTTGTGTAGGGTTCCGTAGGGGCCTGTGGTGTTCCCTAGGGGCCTGTAGAGTCTCGTACAGTTCCGTAGGGTCCTGTAGGTTTCCATAAGCACCCGCAGAGCTCTGAAGGGGCCTGTACTGTTCCGTAAGGATCCATAGGGGTCCGTAGAGCTTCGTAGGTTCCCTAGAGGCCTCTGGAGTACCGCAGGAGCCAGTAGTGTTCTGTAGGGGCCCGTAGGGTTCCTTCCATAGGAGCTGGCAGTGTTCCGTAGGGTCCTCTAGGGTTGAGTAAGTGCCCGCAGGAGTCTGTAGGAATCCGTGGGATTCTGTAAGGTTCTGGAGGGTTCTGCAGGGTTCCGTAGGGGCCCGTAGAGTTCCGTAGTGGCTGGTAAAGTTCCCTAGGGCCCTGTACCGTTCCGTAACTGCCTGCAAGGGTCTTTAGGCTTCCGTAGGGGCTGGTAGGGTTCCATAAAGTTCCGTGGGTTCCTGCAGAGTTCTGCAAGTGCCCGCAAGGGCCTGTAGGGGCCCACAGTGTTTCTGCCAGGTTCCGTAGAGTTCCGTAGGGGCCATATTTTTCTGTAGTGGCTGGTAGTATTCTGTAGGGGTCTGTAGGGTTCCGTAGGCACCTGCAGTGTTCTGTAGGAGCCCATAGGGTTTTAGTGAGGTTCCGTTGTGTTGCTAAGGGTCTTGTAGAGTGCTGTCGGGTCCTGGAGTATTCTGTAGGGTTCCAGAGGGCCTCGTAGGGTTCCATCGAAATCTATAGGGTTCCCTAGGGGCCCATAGAGTCCCGTAGATTTCCGTAGGGACCTGTAGGGTTGTGTAAGTGCCCGCAGAAGTCTGTAGGAGTCTGTGGGATTCTGTAAGGTTCCGGAGGGTTCTGCAGGGTTCCGTAGGGACCCGTAGAGTTCCGTAGTGGCTGGTAAAGTTCCGTAGGGCCCTGTGGGGTTCTGTATGGACCTGTAGGGTTCCGTAGGGGCCTGCAGGGTTCCGTAAGTGCCCGCAGGTGTCTGTAGGGTTCCGTAGGGGTCTGTAGGGTTCCGTAGGCGCCTGCAGTGTTCTGTAGGAGCCCATAGGGTTTTAGTGAGGTTCCGTTGTGTTGCTAAGGGTCTTGTAGAGTGCTGTCGGGTCCTGGAGTATTCTGTAGGGTTCCAGAGGGGCTGGTAGGGTTCCGTCGAAATCTGAAGGGTTCCCTAGGGGCCCGTAGAGTCCCGTAGATTTCCGTAGGGGCCTGTAGGGTTGTGTAAGTGCCCGCAGGGGTTGGTAGGAGCTTGTAGGGTGCCATATGTTTCCGGAGGGTTGTGTAGGGTTCCGTAGGGGCCTGTGGTGTTCCCTAGGGGCCTGTAGAGTCTCGTACAGTTCCGTAGGGTCCTGTAGGTTTCCATAAGCGCCCGCAGAGGTCTGAAGGGGCCCGTACTGTTCCGTAAGGATCCATAGGGTTCCGTAGAGCTTCGTAGGTTCCCTAGAGGCCTCTGGAGTACCGCAGGAGCCAGTAGTGTTCCGTAGGGTCCTCTAGGGTTGAGTAAGTGCCCGCAGGAGTCTGTAGGAATCCGTGGGATTCTGTAAGGTTCTGGAGGGTTCTGCAGGGTTCCGTAGGGGCCCGTAGAGTTCCGTAGTGGCTGGTAAAGTTCCCTAGGGCCCTGTACCGTTCCGTAACTGCCTGCAAGGGTCTTTAGGCTTCCGTAGGGGCTGGTAGGGTTCCATAAAGTTCCGTGGGTTCCTGCAGAGTTCTGCAAGTGCCCGCAAGGGCCTGTAGGGGCCCACAGTGTTTCTGCCAGGTTCCGTAGAGTTCCGTAGGGGCCATATTTTTCTGTAGTGGCTGGTAGTATTCTGTAGGGGTCTGTAGGGTTCCGTAGGCGCCTGCAGTGTTCTGTAGGAGCCCATAGGGTTTTAGTGAGGTTCCGTTGTGTTGCTAAGGGTCTTGTAGAGTGCTGTCGGGTCCTGGAGTATTCTGTAGGGTTCCAGAGGGGCTGGTAGGGTTCCGTCGAAATCTGAAGGGTTCCCTAGGGGCCCGTAGAGTCCCGTAGATTTCCGTAGGGGCCTGTAGGTTTATGTAAGTGCCCGCAGGGGTTGGTAGGAGCTTGTAGGGTGCCATATGTTTCCGGAGGGTTGTGTAGGGTTCCGTAGGGGCCTGTGGTGTTCCCTAGGGGCCTGTAGAGTCTCGTACAGTTCCGTAGGGTCCTGTAGGTTTCCATAAGCACCCGCAGAGCTCTGAAGGGGCCCGTACTGTTCCGTAAGGATCCATAGGGGTCCGTAGAGCTTCGTAGGTTCCCTAGAGGCCTCTGGAGTACCGCAGGAGCCAGTAGTGTTCTGTAGGGGCCCGTAGGGTTCCTTCCATTGGAGCTGGCAGTGTTCCGTAGGGTCCTCTAGGGTTGAGTAAGTGCCCGCAGGAGTCTGTAGGAATCCGTGGGATTCTGTAAGGTTCTGGAGGGTTCTGCAGGGTTCCGTAGGGGCCCGTAGAGTTCCATAGTGGCTGGTAAAGTTCCCTAGGGCCCTGTACCGTTCCGTAACTGCCTGCAAGGGTCTTTAGGCTTCCGTAGGGGCTGGTAGGGTTCCATAAAGTTCCGTGGGTTCCTGCAGAGTTCTGCAAGTGCCCGCAAGGGCCTGTAGGGGCCCACAGTGTTTCTGCCAGGTTCCGTAGAGTTCCGTAGGGGCCATATTTTTCTGTAGTGGCTGGTAGTATTCTGTAGGGGTCTGTAGGGTTCCGTAGGCACCTGCAGTGTTCTGTAGGAGCCCATAGGGTTTTAGTGAGGTTCCGTTGTGTTGCTAAGGGTCTTGTAGAGTGCTGTCGGGTCCTGGAGTATTCTGTAGGGTTCCAGAGGGCCTCGTAGGGTTCCATCGAAATCTATAGGGTTCCCTAGGGGCCCATAGAGTCCCGTAGATTTCCGTAGGGACCTGTAGGGTTGTGTAAGTGCCCGCAGAAGTCTGTAGGAGTCTGTGGGATTCTGTAAGGTTCCGGAGGGTTCTGCAGGGTTCCGTAGGGACCCGTAGAGTTCCGTAGTGGCTGGTAAAGTTCCGTAGGGCCCTGTGGGGTTCTGTATGGACCTGTAGGGTTCCGTAGGGGCCTGCAGGGTTCCGTAAGTGCCCGCAGGTGTCTGTAGGGTTCCGTAGGGGTCTGTAGGGTTCCGTAGGCACCTGCAGTGTTCTGTAGGAGCCCATAGGGTTTTAGTGAGGTTCCGTTGTGTTGCTAAGGGTCTTGTAGAGTGCTGTCGGGTCCTGGAGTATTCTGTAGGGTTCCAGAGGGGCTGGTAGGGTTCCGTCGAAATCTGAAGGGTTCCCTAGGGGCCCGTAGAGTCCCGTAGATTTCCGTAGGGGCCTGTAGGGTTGTGTAAGTGCCCGCAGGGGTTGGTAGGAGCTTGTAGGGTGCCATATGTTTCCGGAGGGTTGTGTAGGGTTCCGTAGGGGCCTGTGGTGTTCCCTAGGGGCCTGTAGAGTCTCGTACAGTTCCGTAGGGTCCTGTAGGTTTCCATAAGCGCCCGCAGAGGTCTGAAGGGGCCCGTACTGTTCCGTAAGGATCCATAGGGTTCCGTAGAGCTTCGTAGGTTCCCTAGAGGCCTCTGGAGTACCGCAGGAGCCAGTAGTGTTCCGTAGGGTCCTCTAGGGTTGAGTAAGTGCCCGCAGGAGTCTGTAGGAATCCGTGGGATTCTGTAAGGTTCTGGAGGGTTCTGCAGGGTTCCGTAGGGGCCCGTAGAGTTCCGTAGTGGCTGGTAAAGTTCCCTAGGGCCCTGTACCGTTCCGTAACTGCCTGCAAGGGTCTTTAGGCTTCCGTAGGGGCTGGTAGGGTTCCATAAAGTTCCGTGGGTTCCTGCAGAGTTCTGCAAGTGCCCGCAAGGGCCTGTAGGGGCCCACAGTGTTTCTGCCAGGTTCCGTAGAGTTCCGTAGGGGCCATATTTTTCTGTAGTGGCTGGTAGTATTCTGTAGGGGTCTGTAGGGTTCCGTAGGCGCCTGCAGTGTTCTGTAGGAGCCCATAGGGTTTTAGTGAGGTTCCGTTGTGTTGCTAAGGGTCTTGTAGAGTGCTGTCGGGTCCTGGAGTATTCTGTAGGGTTCCAGAGGGGCTGGTAGGGTTCCGTCGAAATCTGAAGGGTTCCCTAGGGGCCCGTAGAGTCCCGTAGATTTCCGTAGGGGCCTGTAGGTTTATGTAAGTGCCCGCAGGGGTTGGTAGGAGCTTGTAGGGTGCCATATGTTTCCGGAGGGTTGTGTAGGGTTCCGTAGGGGCCTGTGGTGTTCCCTAGGGGCCTGTAGAGTCTCGTACAGTTCCGTAGGGTCCTGTAGGTTTCCATAAGCACCCGCAGAGCTCTGAAGGGGCCCGTACTGTTCCGTAAGGATCCATAGGGGTCCGTAGAGCTTCGTAGGTTCCCTAGAGGCCTCTGGAGTACCGCAGGAGCCAGTAGTGTTCTGTAGGGGCCCGTAGGGTTCCTTCCATAGGAGCTGGCAGTGTTCCGTAGGGTCCTCTAGGGTTGAGTAAGTGCCCGCAGGAGTCTGTAGGAATCCGTGGGATTCTGTAAGGTTCTGGAGGGTTCTGCAGGGTTCCGTAGGGGCCCGTAGAGTTCCATAGTGGCTGGTAAAGTTCCCTAGGGCCCTGTACCGTTCCGTAACTGCCTGCAAGGGTCTTTAGGCTTCCGTAGGGGCTGGTAGGGTTCCATAAAGTTCCGTGGGTTCCTGCAGAGTTCTGCAAGTGCCCGCAAGGGCCTGTAGGGGCCCACAGTGTTTCTGCCAGGTTCCGTAGAGTTCCGTAGGGGCCATATTTTTCTGTAGTGGCTGGTAGTATTCTGTAGGGGTCTGTAGGGTTCCGTAGGCACCTGCAGTGTTCTGTAGGAGCCCATAGGGTTTTAGTGAGGTTCCGTTGTGTTGCTAAGGGTCTTGTAGAGTGCTGTCGGGTCCTGGAGTATTCTGTAGGGTTCCAGAGGGCCTCGTAGGGTTCCATCGAAATCTATAGGGTTCCCTAGGGGCCCATAGAGTCCCGTAGATTTCCGTAGGGACCTGTAGGGTTGTGTAAGTGCCCGCAGAAGTCTGTAGGAGTCTGTGGGATTCTGTAAGGTTCCGGAGGGTTCTGCAGGGTTCCGTAGGGACCCGTAGAGTTCCGTAGTGGCTGGTAAAGTTCCGTAGGGCCCTGTGGGGTTCTGTATGGACCTGTAGGGTTCCGTAGGGGCCTGCAGGGTTCCGTAAGTGCCCGCAGGTGTCTGTAGGGTTCCGTAGGGGTCTGTAGGGTTCCGTAGGCACCTGCAGTGTTCTGTAGGAGCCCATAGGGTTTTAGTGAGGTTCCGTTGTGTTGCTAAGGGTCTTGTAGAGTGCTGTCGGGTCCTGGAGTATTCTGTAGGGTTCCAGAGGGGCTGGTAGGGTTCCGTCGAAATCTGAAGGGTTCCCTAGGGGCCCGTAGAGTCCCGTAGATTTCCGTAGGGGCCTGTAGGGTTATGTAAGTGCCCGCAGGGGTTGGTAGGAGCTTGTAGGGTGCCATATGTTTCCGGAGGGTTGTGTAGGGTTCCGTAGGGGCCTGTGGTGTTCCCTAGGGGCCTGTAGAGTCTCGTACAGTTCCGTAGGGTCCTGTAGGTTTCCATAAGCGCCCGCAGAGGTCTGAAGGGGCCCGTACTGTTCCGTAAGGATCCATAGGGTTCCGTAGAGCTTCGTAGGTTCCCTAGAGGCCTCTGGAGTACCGCAGGAGCCAGTAGTGTTCCGTAGGGTCCTCTAGGGTTGAGTAAGTGCCCGCAGGAGTCTGTAGGAATCCGTGGGATTCTGTAAGGTTCTGGAGGGTTCTGCAGGGTTCCGTAGGGGCCCGTAGAGTTCCGTAGTGGCTGGTAAAGTTCCCTAGGGCCCTGTACCGTTCCGTAACTGCCTGCAAGGGTCTTTAGGCTTCCGTAGGGGCTGGTAGGGTTCCATAAAGTTCCGTGGGTTCCTGCAGAGTTCTGCAAGTGCCCGCAAGGGCCTGTAGGGGCCCACAGTGTTTCTGCCAGGTTCCGTAGAGTTCCGTAGGGGCCATATTTTTCTGTAGTGGCTGGTAGTATTCTGTAGGGGTCTGTAGGGTTCCGTAGGCGCCTGCAGTGTTCTGTAGGAGCCCATAGGGTTTTAGTGAGGTTCCGTTGTGTTGCTAAGGGTCTTGTAGAGTGCTGTCGGGTCCTGGAGTATTCTGTAGGGTTCCAGAGGGCCTCGTAGGGTTCCGTCGAAATCTATAGGGTTCCTTAGGGGCCCATAGAGTCCCGTAGATTTCCGTAGGGACCTGTAGGGTTGTGTAAGTGCCCGCAGAAGTCTGTAGGAGTCTGTGGGATTCTGTAAGGTTCCGGAGGGTTCTGCAGGGTTCCGTAGGGGCCCGTAGAGTTCCGTAGTGGCTGGTAAAGTTCCGTAGGGCCCTGTGGGGTTCTGTATGGACCTGTAGGGTTCCGTAGGGGCCTGCAGGGTTCCGTAAGTGCCCGCAGGTGTCTGTAGGGTTCCGTAGGGGTCTGTAGGGTTCCGTAGGCACCTGCAGTGTTCTGTAGGAGCCCATAGGGTTTTAGTGAGGTTCCGTTGTGTTGCTAAGGGTCTTGTAGAGTGCTGTCGGGTCCTGGAGTATTCTGTAGGGTTCCAGAGGGCCTCGTAGGGTTCCGTCGAAATCTGAAGGGTTCCCTAGGGGCCCGTAGAGTCCCGTAGATTTCCGTAGGGGCCTGTAGGGTTATGTAAGTGCCCGCAGGGGTTGGTAGGAGCTTGTAGGGTGCCATATGTTTCCGGAGGGTTGTGTAGGGTTCCGTAGGGGCCTGTGGTGTTCCCTAGGGGCCTGTAGAGTCTCGTACAGTTCCGTAGGGTCCTGTAGGTTTCCATAAGCACCCGCAGAGCTCTGAAGGGGCCTGTACTGTTCCGTAAGGATCCATAGGGGTCCGTAGAGCTTCGTAGGTTCCCTAGAGGCATCTGGAGTACCGCAGGAGCCAGTAGTGTTCTGTAGGGGCCCGTAGGGTTCCTTCCATAGGAGCTGGCAGTGTTCCGTAGGGTCCTCTAGGGTTGAGTAAGTGCCCGCAGGAGTCTGTAGGAATCCGTGGGATTCTGTAAGGTTCTGGAGGGTTCTGCAGGGTTCCGTAGGGGCCCGTAGAGTTCCATAGTGGCTGGTAAAGTTCCCTAGGGCCCTGTACCGTTCCGTAACTGCCTGCAAGGGTCTTTAGGCTTCCGTAGGGGCTGGTAGGGTTCCATAAAGTTCCGTGGGTTCCTGCAGAGTTCTGCAAGTGCCCGCAAGGGCCTGTAGGGGCCCACAGTGTTTCTGCCAGGTTCCGTAGAGTTCCGTAGGGGCCATATTTTTCTGTAGTGGCTGGTAGTATTCTGTAGGGGTCTGTAGGGTTCCGTAGGCGCCTGCAGTGTTCTGTAGGAGCCCATAGGGTTTTAGTGAGGTTCCGTTGTGTTGCTAAGGGTCTTGTAGAGTGCTGTCGGGTCCTGGAGTATTCTGTAGGGTTCCAGAGGGCCTCGTAGGGTTCCATCGAAATCTATAGGGTTCCCTAGGGGCCCATAGAGTCCTGTAGATTTCCGTAGGGACCTGTAGGGTTATGTAAGTGCCCGCAGGGGTTGGTAGGAGCTTGTAGGGTGCCATATGTTTCCGGAGGGTTGTGTAGGGTTCCGTAGGGGCCTGTGGTGTTCCCTAGGGGCCTGTAGAGTCTCGTACAGTTCCGTAGGGTCCTGTAGGTTTCCATAAGCACCCGCAGAGCTCTGAAGGGGCCTGTACTGTTCCGTAAGGATCCATAGGGGTCCGTAGAGCTTCGTAGGTTCCCTAGAGGCATCTGGAGTACCGCAGGAGCCAGTAGTGTTCTGTAGGGGCCCGTAGGGTTCCTTCCATAGGAGCTGGCAGTGTTCCGTAGGGTCCTCTAGGGTTGAGTAAGTGCCCGCAGGAGTCTGTAGGAATCCGTGGGATTCTGTAAGGTTCTGGAGGGTTCTGCAGGGTTCCGTAGGGGCCCGTAGAGTTCCGTAGTGGCTGGTAAAGTTCCCTAGGGCCCTGTACCGTTCCGTAACTGCCTGCAAGGGTCTTTAGGCTTCCGTAGGGGCTGGTAGGGTTCCATAAAGTTCCGTGGGTTCCTGCAGAGTTCTGCAAGTGCCCGCAAGGGCCTGTAGGGGCCCACAGTGTTTCTGCCAGGTTCCGTAGAGTTCCGTAGGGGCCATATTTTTCTGTAGTGGCTGGTAGTATTCTGTAGGGGTCTGTAGGGTTCCGTAGGCGCCTGCAGTGTTCTGTAGGAGCCCATAGGGTTTTAGTGAGGTTCCGTTGTGTTGCTAAGGGTCTTGTAGAGTGCTGTCGGGTCCTGGAGTATTCTGTAGGGTTCCAGAGGGCCTCGTAGGGTTCCATCGAAATCTATAGGGTTCCCTAGGGGCCCATAGAGTCCCGTAGATTTCCGTAGGGACCTGTAGGGTTATGTAAGTGCCCGCAGGGGTTGGTAGGAGCTTGTAGGGTGCCATATGTTTCCGGAGGGTTGTGTAGGGTTCCGTAGGGGCCTGTGGTGTTCCCTAGGGGCCTGTAGAGTCTCGTACAGTTCCGTAGGGTCCTGTAGGTTTCCATAAGCACCCGCAGAGCTCTGAAGGGGCCTGTACTGTTCCGTAAGGATCCATAGGGGTCCGTAGAGCTTCGTAGGTTCCCTAGAGGCATCTGGAGTACCGCAGGAGCCAGTAGTGTTCTGTAGGGGCCCGTAGGGTTCCTTCCATAGGAGCTGGCAGTGTTCCGTAGGGTCCTCTAGGGTTGAGTAAGTGCCCGCAGGAGTCTGTAGGAATCCGTGGGATTCTGTAAGGTTCTGGAGGGTTCTGCAGGGTTCCGTAGGGGCCCGTAGAGTTCCGTAGTGGCTGGTAAAGTTCCCTAGGGCCCTGTACCGTTCCGTAACTGCCTGCAAGGGTCTTTAGGCTTCTGTAGGGGCTGGTAGGGTTCCATAAAGTTCCGTGGGTTCCTGCAGAGTTCTGCAAGTGCCCGCAAGGGCCTGTAGGGGCCCACAGTGTTTCTGCCAGGTTCCGTAGAGTTCCGTAGGGGCCATATTTTTCTGTAGTGGCTGGTAGTATTCTGTAGGGGTCTGTAGGGTTCCGTAGGCGCCTGCAGTGTTCTGTAGGAGCCCATAGGGTTTTAGTGAGGTTCCGTTGTGTTGCTAAGGGTCTTGTAGAGTGCTGTCGGGTCCTGGAGTATTCTGTAGGGTTCCAGAGGGCCTCGTAGGGTTCCATCGAAATCTATAGGGTTCCCTAGGGGCCCATAGAGTCCCGTAGATTTCCGTAGGGACCTGTAGGGTTATGTAAGTGCCCGCAGGGGTTGGTAGGAGCTTGTAGGGTGCCATATGTTTCCGGAGGGTTGTGTAGGGTTCCGTAGGGGCCTGTGGTGTTCCCTAGGGGCCTGTAGAGTCTCGTACAGTTCCGTAGGGTCCTGTAGGTTTCCATAAGCACCCGCAGAGCTCTGAAGGGGCCTGTACTGTTCCGTAAGGATCCATAGGGGTCCGTAGAGTTTCGTAGGTTCCCTAGAGGCATCTGGAGTACCGCAGGAGCCAGTAGTGTTCTGTAGGGGCCCGTAGGGTTCCTTCCATAGGAGCTGGCAGTGTTCCGTAGGGTCCTCTAGGGTTGAGTAAGTGCCCGCAGGAGTCTGTAGGAATCCGTGGGATTCTGTAAGGTTCTGGAGGGTTCTGCAGGGTTCCGTAGGGGCCCGTAGAGTTCCGTAGTGGCTGGTAAAGTTCCCTAGGGCCCTGTACCGTTCCGTAACTGCCTGCAAGGGTCTTTAGGCTTCCGTAGGGGCTGGTAGGGTTCCATAAAGTTCCGTGGGTTCCTGCAGAGTTCTGCAAGTGCCCGCAAGGGCCTGTAGGGGCCCACAGTGTTTCTGCCAGGTTCCGTAGAGTTCCGTAGGGGCCATATTTTTCTGTAGTGGCTGGTAGTATTCTGTAGGGGTCTGTAGGGTTCCGTAGGCGCCTGCAGTGTTCTGTAGGAGCCCATAGGGTTTTAGTGAGGTTCCGTTGTGTTGCTAAGGGTCTTGTAGAGTGCTGTCGGGTCCTGGAGTATTCTGTAGGGTTCCAGAGGGCCTCGTAGGGTTCCATCGAAATCTATAGGGTTCCCTAGGGGCCCATAGAGTCCCGTAGATTTCCGTAGGGACCTGTAGGGTTATGTAAGTGCCCGCAGGGGTTGGTAGGAGCTTGTAGGGTGCCATATGTTTCCGGAGGGTTGTGTAGGGTTCCGTAGGGGCCTGTGGTGTTCCCTAGGGGCCTGTAGAGTCTCGTACAGTTCCGTAGGGTCCTGTAGGTTTCCATAAGCACCCGCAGAGCTCTGAAGGGGCCTGTACTGTTCCGTAAGGATCCATAGGGGTCCGTAGAGCTTCGTAGGTTCCCTAGAGGCATCTGGAGTACCGCAGGAGCCAGTAGTGTTCTGTAGGGGCCCGTAGGGTTCCTTCCATAGGAGCTGGCAGTGTTCCGTAGGGTCCTCTAGGGTTGAGTAAGTGCCCGCAGGAGTCTGTAGGAATCCGTGGGATTCTGTAAGGTTCTGGAGGGTTCTGCAGGGTTCCGTAGGGGCCCGTAGAGTTCCGTAGTGGCTGGTAAAGTTCCCTAGGGCCCTGTACCGTTCCGTAACTGCCTGCAAGGGTCTTTAGGCTTCTGTAGGGGCTGGTAGGGTTCCATAAAGTTCCGTGGGTTCCTGCAGAGTTCTGCAAGTGCCCGCAAGGGCCTGTAGGGGCCCACAGTGTTTCTGCCAGGTTCCGTAGAGTTCCGTAGGGGCCATATTTTTCTGTAGTGGCTGGTAGTATTCTGTAGGGGTCTGTAGGGTTCCGTAGGCGCCTGCAGTGTTCTGTAGGAGCCCATAGGGTTTTAGTGAGGTTCCGTTGTGTTGCTAAGGGTCTTGTAGAGTGCTGTCGGGTCCTGGAGTATTCTGTAGGGTTCCAGAGGGCCTCGTAGGGTTCCATCGAAATCTATAGGGTTCCCTAGGGGCCCATAGAGTCCCGTAGATTGCCGTAGGGACCTGTAGGGTTGTGTAAGTGCCCGCAGAAGTCTGTAGGAGTCTGTGGGATTCTGTAAGGTTCCGGAGGGTTCTGCAGGGTTCCGTAGGGACCCGTAGAGTTCCGTAGTGGCTGGTAAAGTTCCGTAGGGCCCTGTGGGGTTCTGTATGGACCTGTAGGGTTCCGTAGGGGCCTGCAGGGTTCCGTAAATGCCCGCAGGTGTCTGTAGGGTTCCGTAGGGGTCTGTAGGGTTCCGTAGGCACCTGCAGTGTTCTGTAGGAGCCCATAGGGTTTTAGTGAGGTTCCGTTGTGTTGCTAAGGGTCTTGTAGAGTGCTGTCGGGTCCTGGAGTATTCTGTAGGGTTCCAGAGGGGCTGGTAGGGTTCCGTCGAAATCTGAAGGGTTCCTTGGGGGCCCGTAGAGTCCTGTAGATTTCCGTAGGGGCCTGTAGGGTTGTGTAAGTGCCCGCAGGGGTTGGTAGGAGCTTGTAGGGTGCCATATGTTTCCGGAGGGTTGTGTAGGGTTCCGTAGGGGCCTGTGGTGTTCCCTAGGGGCCTGTAGAGTCTCGTACAGTTCCGTAGGGTCCTGTAGGTTTCCATAAGCGCCCGCAGAGGTCTGAAGGGGCCCGTACTGTTCCGTAAGGATCCATAGGGTTCCGTAGAGCTTCGTAGGTTCCCTAGAGGCCTCTGGAGTACCGCAGGAGCCAGTAGTGTTCCGTAGGGTCCTCTAGGGTTGAGTAAGTGCCCGCAGGAGTCTGTAGGAATCCGTGGGATTCTGTAAGGTTCTGGAGGGTTCTGCAGGGTTCCGTAGGGGCCCGTAGAGTTCCGTAGTGGCTGGTAAAGTTCCCTAGGGCCCTGTACCGTTCCGTAACTGCCTGCAAGGGTCTTTAGGCTTCCGTAGGGGCTGGTAGGGTTCCATAAAGTTCCGTGGGTTCCTGCAGAGTTCTGCAAGTGCCCGCAAGGGCCTGTAGGGGCCCACAGTGTTTCTGCCAGGTTCCGTAGAGTTCCGTAGGGGCCATATTTTTCTGTAGTGGCTGGTAGTATTCTGTAGGGGTCTGTAGGGTTCCGTAGGCGCCTGCAGTGTTCTGTAGGAGCCCATAGGGTTTTAGTGAGGTTCCGTTGTGTTGCTAAGGGTCTTGTAGAGTGCTGTCGGGTCCTGGAGTATTCTGTAGGGTTCCAGAGGGCCTCGTAGGGTTCCATCGAAATCTATAGGGTTCCCTAGGGGCCCATAGAGTCCCGTAGATTTCCGTAGGGACCTGTAGGGTTGTGTAAGTGCCCGCAGAAGTCAGTAGGAGTCTGTGGGATTCTGTAAGGTTCCGGAGGGTTCTGCAGGGTTCCGTAGGGACCCGTAGAGTTCCGTAGTGGCTGGTAAAGTTCCGTAGGGCCCTGTGGGGTTCTGTATGGACCTGTAGGGTTCCGTAGGGGCCTGCAGGGTTCCGTAAGTGCCCGCAGGTGTCTGTAGGGTTCCGTAGGGGTCTGTAGGGTTCCGTAGGCACCTGCAGTGTTCTGTAGGAGCCCATAGGGTTTTAGTGAGGTTCCGTTGTGTTGCTAAGGGTCTTGTAGAGTGCTGTCGGGTCCTGGAGTATTCTGTAGGGTTCCAGAGGGGCTGGTAGGGTTCCGTCGAAATCTGAAGGGTTCCCTAGGGGCCCGTAGAGTCCCGTAGATTTCCGTAGGGGCCTGTAGGGTTATGTAAGTGCCCGCAGGGGTTGGTAGGAGCTTGTAGGGTGCCATATGTTTCCGGAGGGTTGTGTAGGGTTCCGTAGGGGCCTGTGGTGTTCCCTAGGGGCCTGTAGAGTCTCGTACAGTTCCGTAGGGTCCTGTAGGTTTCCATAAGCACCCGCAGAGCTCTGAAGGGGCCTGTACTGTTCCGTAAGGATCCATAGGGGTCCGTAGAGCTTCGTAGGTTCCCTAGAGGCATCTGGAGTACCGCAGGAGCCAGTAGTGTTCTGTAGGGGCCCGTAGGGTTCCTTCCATAGGAGCTGGCAGTGTTCCGTAGGGTCCTCTAGGGTTGAGTAAGTGCCCGCAGGAGTCTGTAGGAATCCGTGGGATTCTGTAAGGTTCTGGAGGGTTCTGCAGGGTTCCGTAGGGGCCCGTAGAGTTCCGTAGTGGCTGGTAAAGTTCCCTAGGGCCCTGTACCGTTCCGTAACTGCCTGCAAGGGTCTTTAGGCTTCTGTAGGGGCTGGTAGGGTTCCATAAAGTTCCGTGGGTTCCTGCAGAGTTCTGCAAGTGCCCGCAAGGGCCTGTAGGGGCCCACAGTGTTTCTGCCAGGTTCCGTAGAGTTCCGTAGGGGCCATATTTTTCTGTAGTGGCTGGTAGTATTCTGTAGGGGTCTGTAGGGTTCCGTAGGCGCCTGCAGTGTTCTGTAGGAGCCCATAGGGTTTTAGTGAGGTTCCGTTGTGTTGCTAAGGGTCTTGTAGAGTGCTGTCGGGTCCTGGAGTATTCTGTAGGGTTCCAGAGGGCCTCGTAGGGTTCCATCGAAATCTATAGGGTTCCCTAGGGGCCCATAGAGTCCCGTAGATTTCCGTAGGGACCTGTAGGGTTGTGTAAGTGCCCGCAGAAGTCTGTAGGAATCCGTGGGATTCTGTAAGGTTCTGGAGGGTTCTGCAGGGTTCCGTAGGGGCCCGTAGAGTTCCGTAGTGGCTGGTAAAGTTCCCTAGGGCCCTGTACCGTTCCGTAACTGCCTGCAAGGGTCTTTAGGCTTCCGTAGGGGCTGGTAGGGTTCCATAAAGTTCCGTGGGTTCCTGCAGAGTTCTGCAAGTGCCCGCAAGGGCCTGTAGGGGCCCACAGTGTTTCTGCCAGGTTCCGTAGAGTTCCGTAGGGGCCATATTTTTCTGTAGTGGCTGGTAGTATTCTGTAGGGGTCTGTAGGGTTCCGTAGGCGCCTGCAGTGTTCTGTAGGAGCCCATAGGGTTTTAGTGAGGTTCCGTTGTGTTGCTAAGGGTCTTGTAGAGTGCTGTCGGGTCCTGGAGTATTCTGTAGGGTTCCAGAGGGCCTCGTAGGGTTCCATCGAAATCTATAGGGTTCCCTAGGGGCCCATAGAGTCCCGTAGATTTCCGTAGGGACCTGTAGGGTTGTGTAAGTGCCCGCAGAAGTCTGTAGGAGTCTGTGGGATTCTGTAAGGTTCCGGAGGGTTCTGCAGGGTTCCGTAGGGACCCGTAGAGTTCCGTAGTGGCTGGTAAAGTTCCGTAGGGCCCTGTGGGGTTCTGTATGGACCTGTAGGGTTCCGTAGGGGCCTGCAGGGTTCCGTAAGTGCCCGCAGGTGTCTGTAGGGTTCCGTAGGGGTCTGTAGGGTTCCGTAGGCACCTGCAGTGTTCTGTAGGAGCCCATAGGGTTTTAGTGAGGTTCCGTTGTGTTGCTAAGGGTCTTGTAGAGTGCTGTCGAGTCCTGGAGTATTCTGTAGGGTTCCAGAGGGCCTCGTAGGGTTCCGTCGAAATCTGAAGGGTTCCCTAGGGGCCCGTAGAGTCCCGTAGATTTCCGTAGGGGCCTGTAGGGTTGTGTAAGTGCCCGCAGGGGTTGGTAGGAGCTTGTAGGGTGCCATATGTTTCCGGAGGGTTGTGTAGGGTTCCGTAGGGGCCTGTGGTGTTCCCTAGGGGCCTGTAGAGTCTCGTACAGTTCCGTAGGGTCCTGTAGGTTTCCATAAGCACCCGCAGAGCTCTGAAGGGGCCCGTACTGTTCCGTAAGGATCCATAGGGTTCCGTAGAGCTTCGTAGGTTCCCTAGAGGCCTCTGGAGTACTGCAGGAGCCAGTAGTGTTCTGTAGGGGCCCGTAGGGTTCCTTCCATAGGAGCTGGCAGTGTTCCGTAGGGTCCTCTAGGGTTGAGTAAGTGCCCGCAGGAGTCTGTAGGAATCCGTGGGATTCTGTAAGGTTCTGGAGGGTTCTGCAGGGTTCCGTAGGGGCCCGTAGAGTTCCGTAGTGGCTGGTAAAGTTCCCTAGGGCCCTGTACCGTTCCGTAACTGCCTGCAAGGGTCTTTAGGCTTCCGTAGGGGCTGGTAGGGTTCCATAAAGTTCCGTGGGTTCCTGCAGAGTTCTGCAAGTGCCCGCAAGGGCCTGTAGGGGCCCACGGTGTTTCTGCCAGGTTCCGTAGAGTTCCGTAGGGACCATATTTTTCTGTAGTGGCTGGTAGTATTCTGTAGGGGTCTGTAGGGTTCCGTAGGCGCCTGCAGTGTTCTGTAGGAGCCCATAGGGTTTTAGTGAGGTTCCGTTGTGTTGCTAAGGGTCTTGTAGAGTGCTGTCGGGTCCTGGAGTATTCTGTAGGGTTCCAGAGGGCCTCGTAGGGTTCCATCGAAATCTATAGGGTTCCCTAGGGGCCCATAGAGTCCCGTAGATTTCCGTAGGGACCTGTAGGGTTGTGTAAGTGCCCGCAGAAGTCTGTAGGAGTCTGTGGGATTCTGTAAGGTTCCGGGGGGTTCTGCAGGGTTCCGTAGGGACCCGTAGAGTTCCGTAGTGGCTGGTAAAGTTCCGTAGGGCCCTGTGGGGTTCTGTATGGACCTGTAGGGTTCCGTAGGGGCCTGCAGGGTTCCGTAAGTGCCCGCAGGTGTCTGTAGGGTTCCGTAGGGGTCTGTAGGGTTCCGTAGGCACCTGCAGTGTTCTGTAGGAGCCCATAGGGTTTTAGTGAGGTTCCGTTGTGTTGCTAAGGGTCTTGTAGAGTGCTGTCGAGTCCTGGAGTATTCTGTAGGGTTCCAGAGGGCCTCGTAGGGTTCCGTCGAAATCTGAAGGGTTCCCTAGGGGCCCGTAGAGTCCCGTAGATTTCCGTAGGGGCCTGTAGGGTTGTGTAAGTGCCCGCAGGGGTTGGTAGGAGCTTGTAGGGTGCCATATGTTTCCGGAGGGTTGTGTAGGGTTCCGTAGGGGCCTGTGGTGTTCCCTAGGGGCCTGTAGAGTCTCGTACAGTTCCGTGGGGTCCTGTAGGTTTCCATAAGCACCCGCAGAGCTCTGAAGGGGCCCATACTGTTCCGTAAGGATCCATAGGGTTCCGTAGAGCTTCGTAGGTTCCCTAGAGGCCTCTGGAGTACCGCAGGAGCCAGTAGTGTTCTGTAGGGGCCCGTAGGGTTCCTTCCATAGGAGCTGGCAGTGTTCCGTAGGGTCCTCTAGGGTTGAGTAAGTGCCCGCAGGAGTCTGTAGGAATCCGTGGGATTCTGTAAGGTTCTGGAGGGTTCTGCAGGGTTCCATAGGGGCCCGTAGAGTTCCGTAGTGGCTGGTAAAGTTCCCTAGGGCCCTGTACCGTTCCGTAACTGCCTGCAAGGGTCTTTAGGCTTCCGTAGGGGCTGGTAGGGTTCCATAAAGTTCCGTGGGTTCCTGCAGAGTTCTGCAAGTGCCCGCAAGGGCCTGTAGGGGCCCACAGTGTTTCTGCCAGGTTCCGTAGAGTTCCGTAGGGGCCATATTTTTCTGTAGTGGCTGGTAGTATTCTGTAGGGGTCTGTAGGGTTCCGTAGGCGCCTGCAGTGTTCTGTAGGAGCCCATAGGGTTTTAGTGAGGTTCCGTTGTGTTGCTAAGGGTCTTGTAGAGTGCTGTCGGGTCCTGGAGTATTCTGTAGGGTTCCAGAGGGCCTCGTAGGGTTCCATCGAAATCTATAGGGTTCCCTAGGGGCCCATAGAGTCCCGTAGATTTCCGTAGGGACCTGTAGGGTTGTGTAAGTGCCCGCAGAAGTCTGTAGGAGTCTGTGGGATTCTGTAAGGTTCCGGAGGGTTCTGCAGGGTTCCGTAGGGACCCGTAGAGTTCCGTAGTGGCTGGTAAAGTTCCGTAGGGCCCTGTGGGGTTCTGTATGGACCTGTAGGGTTCCGTAGGGGCCTGCAGGGTTCCGTAAGTGCCCGCAGGTGTCTGTAGGGTTCCGTAGGGGTCTGTAGGGTTCCGTAGGCACCTGCAGTGTTCTGTAGGAGCCCATAGGGTTTTAGTGAGGTTCCGTTGTGTTGCTAAGGGTCTTGTAGAGTGCTGTCGAGTCCTGGAGTATTCTGTAGGGTTCCAGAGGGCCTCGTAGGGTTCCGTCGAAATCTGAAGGGTTCCCTAGGGGCCCGTAGAGTCCCGTAGATTTCCGTAGGGGCCTGTAGGGTTGTGTAAGTGCCCGCAGGGGTTGGTAGGAGCTTGTAGGGTGCCATATGTTTCCGGAGGGTTGTGTAGGGTTCCGTAGGGGCCTGTGGTGTTCCCTAGGGGCCTGTAGAGTCTCGTACAGTTCCGTAGGGTCCTGTAGGTTTCCATAAGCACCCGCAGAGCTCTGAAGGGGCCCGTACTGTTCCGTAAGGATCCATAGGGTTCCGTAGAGCTTCGTAGGTTCCCTAGAGGCCTCTGGAGTACTGCAGGAGCCAGTAGTGTTCTGTAGGGGCCCGTAGGGTTCCTTCCATAGGAGCTGGCAGTGTTCCGTAGGGTCCTCTAGGGTTGAGTAAGTGCCCGCAGGAGTCTGTAGGAATCCGTGGGATTCTGTAAGGTTCTGGAGGATTCTGCAGGGTTCCGTAGGGGCCCGTAGAGTTCCGTAGTGGCTGGTAAAGTTCCCTAGGGCCCTGTACCGTTCCGTAACTGCCTGCAAGGGTCTTTAGGCTTCCGTAGGGGCTGGTAGGGTTCCATAAAGTTCCGTGGGTTCCTGCAGAGTTCTGCAAGTGCCCGCAAGGGCCTGTAGGGGCCCACAGTGTTTCTGCCAGGTTCCGTAGAGTTCCGTAGGGGCCATATTTTTCTGTAGTGGCTGGTAGTATTCTGTAGGGGTCTGTAGGGTTCCGTAGGCGCCTGCAGTGTTCTGTAGGAGCCCATAGGGTTTTAGTGAGGTTCCGTTGTGTTGCTAAGGGTCTTGTAGAGTGCTGTCGGGTCCTGGAGTATTCTGTAGGGTTCCAGAGGGCCTCGTAGGGTTCCGTCGAAATCTATAGGGTTCCCTAGGGGCCCATAGAGTCCCGTAGATTGCCGTAGGGACCTGTAGGGTTGTGTAAGTGCCCGCAGAAGTCTGTAGGAGTCTGTAGGATTCTGTAAGGTTCCGGAGGGTTCTGCAGCGTTCCGTAGGGACCCGTAGAGTTCCGTAGTGGCTGGTAAAGTTCCGTAGGGCCCTGTGGGGTTCTGTATGGACCTGTAGGGTTCCGTAGGGGCCTGCAGGGTTCCGTAAGTGCCCGCAGGTGTCTGTAGGGTTCCGTAGGGGTCTGTAGGGTTCCGTAGGCACCTGCAGTGTTCTGTAGGAGCCCATAGGGTTTTAGTGAGGTTCCGTTGTGTTGCTAAGGGTCTTGTAGAGTGCTGTCGAGTCCTGGAGTATTCTGTAGGGTTCCAGAGGGGCTGGTAGGGTTCCGTCAAAATCTGAAGGGTTCCCTAGGGGCCCGTAGAGTCCCGTAGATTTCCGTAGGGGCCTGTAGGGTTGTGTAAGTGCCCGCAGGGGTTGGTAGGAGCTTGTAGGGTGCCATATGTTTCCGGAGGGTTGTGTAGGGTTCCGTAGGGGCCTGTGGTGTTCCCTAGGGGCCTGTAGAGTCTCGTACAGTTCCGTAGGGTCCTGTAGGTTTCCATAAGCGCCCGCAGAGGTCTGAAGGGGCCCGTACTGTTCCGTAAGGATCCATAGGGTTCCGTAGAGCTTCGTAGGTTCCCTAGAGGCCTCTGGAGTACCGCAGGAGCCAGTAGTGTTCCGTAGGGTCCTCTAGGGTTGAGTAAGTGCCCGCAGGAGTCTGTAGGAATCCGTGGGATTCTGTAAGGTTCTGGAGGGTTCTGCAGGGTTCCGTAGGGGCCCGTAGAGTTCCGTAGTGGCTGGTAAAGTTCCCTAGGGCCCTGTACCGTTCCGTAACTGCCTGCAAGGGTCTTTAGGCTTCCGTAGGGGCTGGTAGGGTTCCATAAAGTTCCGTGGGTTCCTGCAGAGTTCTGCAAGTGCCCGCAAGGGCCTGTAGGGGCCCACGGTGTTTCTGCCAGGTTCCGTAGAGTTCCGTAGGGACCATATTTTTCTGTAGTGGCTGGTAGTATTCTGTAGGGGTCTGTAGGGTTCCGTAGGCGCCTGCAGTGTTCTGTAGGAGCCCATAGGGTTTTAGTGAGGTTCCGTTGTGTTGCTAAGGGTCTTGTAGAGTGCTGTCGGGTCCTGGAGTATTCTGTAGGGTTCCAGAGGGCCTCGTAGGGTTCCATCGAAATCTATAGGGTTCCCTAGGGGCCCATAGAGTCCCGTAGATTTCCGTAGGGACCTGTAGGGTTGTGTAAGTGCCCGCAGAAGTCTGTAGGAGTCTGTGGGATTCTGTAAGGTTCCGGAGGGTTCTGCAGGGTTCCGTAGGGACCCGTAGAGTTCCGTAGTGGCTGGTAAAGTTCCGTAGGGCCCTGTGGGGTTCTGTATGGACCTGTAGGGTTCCGTAGGGGCCTGCAGGGTTCCGTAAGTGCCCGCAGGTGTCTGTAGGGTTCCGTAGGGGTCTGTAGGGTTCCGTAGGCACCTGCAGTGTTCTGTAGGAGCCCATAGGGTTTTAGTGAGGTTCCGTTGTGTTGCTAAGGGTCTTGTAGAGTGCTGTCGAGTCCTGGAGTATTCTGTAGGGTTCCAGAGGGCCTCGTAGGGTTCCGTCGAAATCTGAAGGGTTCCCTAGGGGCCCGTAGAGTCCCGTAGATTTCCGTAGGGGCCTGTAGGGTTGTGTAAGTGCCCGCAGGGGTTGGTAGGAGCTTGTAGGGTGCCATATGTTTCCGGAGGGTTGTGTAGGGTTCCGTAGGGGCCTGTGGTGTTCCCTAGGGGCCTGTAGAGTCTCGTACAGTTCCGTGGGGTCCTGTAGGTTTCCATAAGCACCCGCAGAGCTCTGAAGGGGCCCATACTGTTCCGTAAGGATCCATAGGGTTCCGTAGAGCTTCGTAGGTTCCCTAGAGGCCTCTGGAGTACCGCAGGAGCCAGTAGTGTTCTGTAGGGGCCCGTAGGGTTCCTTCCATAGGAGCTGGCAGTGTTCCGTAGGGTCCTCTAGGGTTGAGTAAGTGCCCGCAGGAGTCTGTAGGAATCCGTGGGATTCTGTAAGGTTCTGGAGGGTTCTGCAGGGTTCCATAGGGGCCCGTAGAGTTCCGTAGTGGCTGGTAAAGTTCCCTAGGGCCCTGTACCGTTCCGTAACTGCCTGCAAGGGTCTTTAGGCTTCCGTAGGGGCTGGTAGGGTTCCATAAAGTTCCGTGGGTTCCTGCAGAGTTCTGCAAGTGCCCGCAAGGGCCTGTAGGGGCCCACAGTGTTTCTGCCAGGTTCCGTAGAGTTCCGTAGGGGCCATATTTTTCTGTAGTGGCTGGTAGTATTCTGTAGGGGTCTGTAGGGTTCCGTAGGCGCCTGCAGTGTTCTGTAGGAGCCCATAGGGTTTTAGTGAGGTTCCGTTGTGTTGCTAAGGGTCTTGTAGAGTGCTGTCGGGTCCTGGAGTATTCTGTAGGGTTCCAGAGGGCCTCGTAGGGTTCCATCGAAATCTATAGGGTTCCCTAGGGGCCCATAGAGTCCCGTAGATTGCCGTAGGGACCTGTAGGGTTGTGTAAGTGCCCGCAGAAGTCTGTAGGAGTCTGTGGGATTCTGTAAGGTTCCGGAGGGTTCTGCAGGGTTCCGTAGGGACCCGTAGAGTTCCGTAGTGGCTGGTAAAGTTCCGTAGGGCCCTGTGGGGTTCTGTATGGACCTGTAGGGTTCCGTAGGGGCCTGCAGGGTTCCGTAAGTGCCCGCAGGTGTCTGTAGGGTTCCGTAGGGGTCTGTAGGGTTCCGTAGGCACCTGCAGTGTTCTGTAGGAGCCCATAGGGTTTTAGTGAGGTTCCGTTGTGTTGCTAAGGGTCTTGTAGAGTGCTGTCGAGTCCTGGAGTATTCTGTAGGGTTCCAGAGGGCCTCGTAGGGTTCCGTCGAAATCTGAAGGGTTCCCTAGGGGCCCGTAGAGTCCCGTAGATTTCCGTAGGGGCCTGTAGGGTTATGTAAGTGCCCGCAGGGGTTGGTAGGAGCTTGTAGGGTGCCATATGTTTCCGGAGGGTTGTGTAGGGTTCCGTAGGGGCCTGTGGTGTTCCCTAGGGGCCTGTAGAGTCTCGTACAGTTCCGTAGGGTCCTGTACGTTTCCATAAGCACCCGCAGAGCTCTGAAGGGGCCCGTACTGTTCCGTAAGGATCCATAGGGTTCCGTAGAGCTTTGTAGGTTCCCTAGAGGCCTCTGGAGTACCGCAGGAGCCAGTAGTGTTCTGTAGGGGCCCGTAGGGTTCCTTCCATAGGAGCTGGCAGTGTTCCGTAGGGTCCTCTAGGGTTGAGTAAGTGCCCGCAGGAGTCTGTAGGAATCCGTGGGATTCTGTAAGGTTCTGGAGGGTTCTGCAGGGTTCCGTAGGGGCCCGTAGAGTTCCGTAGTGGCTGGTAAAGTTCCCTAGGGCCCTGTACCGTTCCGTAACTGCCTGCAAGGGTCTTTAGGCTTCCGTAGGGGCTGGTAGGGTTCCATAAAGTTCCGTGGGTTCCTGCAGAGTTCTGCAAGTGCCCGCAAGGGCCTGTAGGGGCCCACAGTGTTTCTGCCAGGTTCCGTAGAGTTCCGTAGGGGCCATATTTTTCTGTAGTGGCTGGTAGTATTCTGTAGGGGTCTGTAGGGTTCCGTAGGCGCCTGCAGTGTTCTGTAGGAGCCCATAGGGTTTTAGTAAGGTTCCGTTGTGTTGCTAAGGGTCTTGTAGAGTGCTGTCGGGTCCTGGAGTATTCTGTAGGGTTCCAGAGGGCCTCGTAGGGTTCCATCGAAATCTATAGGGTTCCCTAGGGGCCCATAGAGTCCCGTAGATTTCCGTAGGGACCTGTAGGGTTGTGTAAGTGCCCGCAGAAGTCTGTAGGAGTCTGTGGGATTCTGTAAGGTTCCGGAGGGTTCTGCGGGGTTCCGTAGGGACCCGTAGAGTTCCGTAGTGGCTGGTAAAGTTCCGTAGGGCCCTGTGGGGTTCTGTATGGACCTGTAGGGTTCCGTAGGGGCCTGCAGGGTTCCGTAAATGCCCGCAGGTGTCTGTAGGGTTCCGTAGGGGTCTGTAGGGTTCCGTAGGCACCTGCAGTGTTCTGTAGGAGCCCATAGGGTTTTAGTGAGGTTCCGTTGTGTTGCTAAGGGTCTTGTAGAGTGCTGTCGGGTCCTGGAGTATTCTGTAGGGTTCCAGAGGGGCTGGTAGGGTTCCGTCGAAATCTGAAGGGTTCCTTGGGGGCCCGTAGAGTCCTGTAGATTTCCGTAGGGGCCTGTAGGGTTGTGTATGTGCCCGCAGGGGTTGGTAGGAGCTTGTAGGGTGCCATATGTTTCCGGAGGGTTGTGTAGGGTTCCGTAGGGGCCTGTGGTGTTCCCTAGGGGCCTGTAGAGTCTCGTACAGTTCCGTAGGGTCCTGTAGGTGTCCATAAGCGCCCGCAGAGGTCTGAAGGGGCCCGTACTGTTCCGTAAGGATCCATAGGGTTCCGTAGAGCTTCGTAGGTTCCCTAGAGGCCTCTGGAGTACCGCAGGAGCCAGTAGTGTTCCGTAGGGTCCTCTAGGGTTGAGTAAGTGCCCGCAGGAGTCTGTAGGAATCCGTGGGATTCTCTAAGGTTCTGGAGGGTTCTGCAGGGTTCCGTAGGGGCCCGTAGAGTTCCGTAGTGGCTGGTAAAGTTCCCTAGGGCCCTGTACCGTTCCGTAACTGCCTGCAAGGGTCTTTAGGCTTCCGTAGGGGCTGGTAGGGTTCCATAAAGTTCCGTGGGTTCCTGCAGAGTTCTGCAAGTGCCCGCAAGGGCCTGTAGGGGCCCACAGTGTTTCTGCCAGGTTCCGTAGAGTTCCGTAGGGGCCATATTTTTCTGTAGTGGCTGGTAGTATTCTGTAGGGGTCTGTAGGGTTCCGTAGGCGCCTGCAGTGTTCTGTAGG